>NC_062549.1:83014198-83257676 GCF_016906955.1 Phacochoerus africanus
CTACAGCAAATGGAAGTTCCCAGGCTAGGAGTTGAATTGGGACTATAGCTGCCACAGCAACGCCAGATCCAAACTGCATCTGCAACCTATACCATAGCCCAATGCCAGATCCTTAAACCACTGAGTGAGGGCAGGGATCGAACCCTTGTCCTCATGGATACCAACTGGGTTTGCTAACCACTGAGCCGCAATGGGAACTCCCATTAGTTTTGCTATCTACTTGTTCTTATAAAATGTCAGAAAGAAAAAGGTAAGAAATAATTTAGGTGGTCCCTGGTGGCTCAGCGGATTAAGGATCTGGCGTTGGCACTGCTGTGGTGCAGGCTCAATCTCTGGCCCAGGCACCTCCACATGCTGTGGGCAACCAAAAAATTTTTAAATAATAATAATAATAATAATTAGATAACACATGGATTAGGGAAATTTGTTATATTTAACTTATTTATATACATAATTTTCATTTACAGGGATATATATGTTTAAAACTTTGTATTTCTCAACCTTCTCTCTTCCGCATCTAAACTTACCTCCTCCCTAGGTTTTATACTGCAGTGAAAAAAAAAGGAAAAAAGGAAAAAGAAAGCTCAAGATAGTGAATCATACTGAATGAATTGGGCAAATGTTCCAATGAGCTTTGAAAAAGAAAAAAAAAAAAGCTTTTTTAAATACATGGACACTGAGCATGCTTTATTCCTAAAAGACAGTACCAATAGAAGAGGCAATCTCCTACTTCTATTTTCCTACAGATTTAATTTACTTACTTAATAGGAAAGAAGAAAATGGCCAAATATTGATAGGTTATTATAGGCCAGGTACATTTTAGGCATTTGACCTCTTTCCTCGTAACATCCTCATATCATAATCTTAGATATGTGCCTTTGGTATAGCCCAGACAATAAATGACAAGGCTGGATATGAATCTAGCTAGGTCAGTACAACTCTGTGACGGGCTCTTGCCCCTTACACCCTGCTACAACTACAGTAATAGGTTAAACAACCTAAAGAGTGAGAAAACATTAAATAGGCCCACATACACACTCCATACATGCCAGCAGCCCCCAATAACTAAAAAGCAAGAAATTAAGGGCAAAGGAAAGGCCTCATTCTAATGCATCATTCTTTGATATTCTTACTGTACATAAAAAGTGCCTTCTGCTTCACAGGCCTAATTTTTTATACACACTAGGGCTTCTGAATAGTGCTTTGAGGAAGAGCTGAAGGATTAAATAATTTAAAATCCCAAGTAATATTACAGGTCAAAAAATTCTCAGGTATTAAAAAAAAAGTTAAATGTGGAGTTCCCACCATGGCTCAGTGGTTAAGAAACCTGACTAGAATCCATGAGGACACAGGTTTGATCCCTGGCCTCACTCAGGGTCTGTGAGCTGTGGTGTAGGTCACAGACAGGGCTTGGATCCCACATTGCTGTGGCTCTGGTGCAGGCAGGAGGCTATAGCTCCGGTTGGATCCCTAGCCTGGAAACCTCCACATGCCACCTCGGGTGCAGCCCTAAAAAGACAAAAAAAAAAAAGTTAAATGTAAACACTGTTCCTGTGAGAGAACAGATTTGTGGTTGCCAAGGGGGAGAGAGAGGGAGTGGGATAGACTGAGAATTTGGGTTAATGGATGCAAACTATTACATTTAGAATGGATAAGCAATGAGGTCCTACTGTATAACACAGGGAACTATATGCAATCTCCTGGGATAGATCATTATGCAAAAGAATATTAAAAAAATGTATTATATGTTGGAGTTCCCATCGTGGCGCAGTGGTTAACAAATCTGACTAGGAACCATGAGGTTGTGGGTTCGATCCCTGGCCTTGCTTAGTGGGTTAAGGATCTGGCATTGTCGTGAGCTTTGGTGTAGGTCACAGATGCGGCTCGGATCCCGCGTTGCTGTGGCTCTGGTGTAGGCCGGCAGCTACAGCTCCAATTCGACCCCTAGCCTGGGAACCTACATATGCCGCTGGAAGTGGCCCTAGAAAAGGAAAAAAAAAAAATGTATTATATGTATAACTGAGTCACTTTACGGTACAGCAGAAATTGGCATTAACACTATAAATCAACCATACTTTAAAAAAATTTTTTTAATGTTCCTATGAAAGTGATCTTCCATATAATAAATGTGCTTAACAATAAACTATAGGAGTTCCCGTCGTGGCGCAGTGGTTAATGAATCCGACTAGGAACCATGAGGTTGCGGGTTCGATCCCTGCCCTTGCTCAGTAGGTTAATGATCCGGCATTGCCGTGAGCTGTGGTGTAGGTTGCAGACGTGGCTCGGATCCTGCGTTGCTGTGGCTCTGGCGTAGGCCGGTGGCTACAGCTCCAATTCGACCCCTAGCCTGGGAACCTCCATATGCCGCGGAAGCGGCCCAAAGAAATAGCAAAAAAAAAAGACCAAAAAAAAAAAAACAACAACAACAACAAAAAAAAACAGTAAACTATAGTATTGGCATTATGTTACTAAGAGATAAATACTTTTTTTCTTTGGGCTGCTCTCACAGCATGTGAAGTTCCCAGGCCAGGGACTGAAACCATGCCATAGCAGTGACCCGAACCACTGCAGTGACAATGCAGAATCCTTAATCTGCTGTACCACAAGGGAACTCCAATACTTTAGAATCATGAACCCATTTCTTCATCTACAAAATGAGGATAATAATGTCTATTCTACAAGGTTATTTTAAGAATTAAGCAACAAAGTCCTAACAATTTGCCTGGAAAATAGTCACCCTATTGTTTAAGGCAATAAAGGAACACATTCATCAACTCTATTTAGACCATAAAGCAAGAGTAAATACTGTCTAGATAATATACGTACTTTTATTCTTGGCATTTCAATAATATTAACTTAGTTCCCTTGACATTTGAGATGTGATATCATAATAATAAAGCTGCCATTTTTGGAGAATATTGTGTTAACAGACATTGTACTATAAACACTTAGTATATGTAATCTTAATTAACTACCTCACAACTGATATCATCCCTAGTTTACCAAAGTGAGAAACAAGACTTAGCAAAGATTAAACTACTTTTCCAAGCTATCAAATAATGGTGCTGGGATTTGAACTCAGGTCTGCCAAAGCCTGAGCTCCTTACCACTAGTGAATGGTTGGTCATGCTGACATTTGTCAGCAATACTTAGAATAAATTACATGACAGGCTGAAGTGCCAATACACAGTACTGAGCACACGCTTTTCACCTCCTACTACTCTCACACTCCCCACCTCTGCTGCCCTGGATCTTGCTCCTTGGTTACAACTAATCCTACTTCATAGCCTCCAGGAGGCTTTTGAAAGTAAGCCCTCAAAGTTAAGTCATGATTATTATTGCATAGGGTTAAAATAAGAGCTTGTTTCTTCACTCCTTGCAATGAAATATCAAATGGCCTGTACACCTTGCAACGTTTTACAGTCTGGAGTAAAAAGAATATTAATCTATGAAGTATCAACAGATTGAAATAACCTTCCTCCCCCACTGGACTGGGGGATTGTTCACTGCTGTATCCAGGGCTCTATGCAGCTAAACTCCCAATATAAGACCTACCGATTCTACCTTCCTAATTTACCATGAAGTGAATCTCTTGTTAAGCAGGGCTTACACAGCTACCCTGTAATTAATTACAATTAATGAGAAATTAATTAATTGCTCCAAACTCTGCCATGAGGTAGATATTTCTGCTTATCCAATTTACTGATAAAACAGAATCAGAAAGATTAAATAACTTGCCTAAAGCCATACTAGGTTCACACATAGTACAGGCAGAATAAAAACTTAAGTTGTATAACCCAAAGTCCTATTTGCCCATATAGCTATTCATCTGTAAAACTGTAAGCTATTAGCTAGCAATAGCAAGTTTTTTCTAAATCACCTAATACATTACACCAAGGACAGATATACACTTTATTGCTTCTTATGCTGCAAGTGCAGCCCTAAAAAGACAAAGACAGGAGTTCCCGTCGTGGCGCAGTGGCTAACGAATGCGACTGGGAACCATGAGGTTGCGGGTTCGGTCCCTGCCCTTGCTCAGTGGGTTAACGATCCAGCGTTGCCGTGAGCTGTGGTGTAGGTTGCAGACGCGGCTCGGATCCTGCGTTGCTGTGGCTCTGGCGTAGGCCAGTGGCTACAGCTCCAATTCGACCCCTAGCCTGGGAACCTCCATATGCCGCTGGAGCGGCCCAAAGAAATAGCAAAGACAAAAAAAAAAAAAAAAAAAAGACAAAGACAGATATACATTTTATTGTTTCTTTATAAAGATAACATTAAGGCAGTCTGCCACTGCTACCAACCACATTTTTAATAAAAACTGTTCCACCATGGCCTTTTTAAAATTTTATGCTGACAATCAATAAGCAAAATTCCTTCACATTAGGCTCTGAAGCCTCCCACAATAGAAAGTAAGTAGGATGAAAGCAGCAGTAAAAAAATAACCCATGACTAGAAAGTTCTAATTCTGAAACAATTCAAGACAATCAATGACCATAAAAACAAAAAATAAGATTTACCTTTAACTTAAGTGATTCTCCAAGTAATGTTCCCTTATAATCTGTTGTATAGGTCCAATCATATGGTTTAATAACCTCCTTGGAGTGTTCACCCTCCGTCCTCAAACACCAAAATGAGAAGGATCAGATTCAGTGATGAATAATACAGATGAACTATATTCATATATCACACACCAAGTTTCATTCTACAAATAAAATATCCTACTAAATACATATATATACTTACTTCACAGACATAATTTACCAACGTAAGATCTTTCTTAGTTTTTCTTAACATTTACTGTTATTTGTCATGTACTAATGCAGTCTCTCAGATTAGCCCGTACATTGCCTGAATCTTTCATAATTTGATTATAAAAGAAAATAAAATATTTTATAATTTGATTATAAAAGAAAATTTTTATAATTTGATTATAAAAGAAAATACATTTTTCTCAATTTCAGTGCTCCTCAAATTTTCAGCACAAATCATACGTAAACATTTTTCTTCAAAAACAGGAACTTAAAGTGCAGTGTAATGCCTCTAAAGAATACTGAAAGCTCAAAAAAGTAAACCCTACATAGCTCAGCTCAACTGTAATTCAATTTAACTCAAGAAGTATTCAAGAATGGGGCAATTAACCTCCATTTTATGGATGAGAAAAATGAACACTAGAATGATTCAACTATCAAGTTTAATAGTAATACTAGCCCTTCATTCTAATAAAACACACGTCACAACTGAATATTTTTTCAACACTTTTTGCTTTTGTTTAACCCATAACTGCCCAGATTCTCACCTGCTTTCCTGCCACTCTTCAGCACAGGCTACTTTAAGCATTCCTTGGTAGTTGTTCACACATCTTAATGCATCTGTAGCATTGAATTCAATCCCAAAGCCAGAGCCATGCTGGATTCTTAAAACATTGTCTCCAAACATCATTTCAGGGAGAGATGGCATATGCAATTCATCAGCTAACCTATGCAAAACCATAAGTCAGCAAGATTATTTATATCACTCTTGTCACTTTTGTTTCTTTTTGATTCCCCACAGAATACCTCCTATTTCTAAATGAGTTAAATAATATATGATTTAATAAAATGATATATTTGTAAAGTCTATAAATGCTTTCATCACCCATTCTCTCTATGTATATCTTTTTAGCACTGTACTACGTAGTGGGCTAAATAAGATAGATAATAAACAAATATCCAAATAAATACATAATATAATATCAGCTAGTAATAAGTGATAAACAAAAATTAAATCAAGGTAATAGGGGGGCACTCTTTTAGGTAGGATGATCAGAGATCATATCTGAGAGTTGAATTTGAGCCTCAAAACTACCCTGGAGTTAAGAAACGTTCAGAGAGTTTAGGCAGCTAGCTCAAATCACAGAGGTGGTAACACCAGGTGTCTTTCTATTATCCACATGGTTTTATAAATACTTGGACTAGAGTTCCCGTTGTGGGGCAGTGGTTAATGAATCTGACCATGAAGAACCACGAGGCTGTGGGTTCGATCCCTGGCCCCTCTCAGTGGGTTAAGGATCCGGCGTTGCCATGAGCTGTGGTGTAGGTCACAGACGCAGCTCGGATCCCACGTTGCTGTGGCTCTGGTGTAGGCCGGTGGCTACAGCTCCAATTAGACCCCTAGCCTGGGAACCTCCATATGCCATGGGTGTGGCCCTAGAAAAGACAAAAAGACTAAATAAATAAATACTTGGACCTCATCTAACTAGCCTCATTACAGAAGAAAGTTATATTAGACATAAAGCCAGGATCACAAATTATTAACCCTTAGATGTGCTTTAATCAGCCTACACAACTTATTTTTCTAACATTTGAAATAATTACCAAAATCATTAAGCTGCTAATAAAAATTGAGAGATTTTTGAGAAATCTGGATTTCTGGTTTCTCTTTAAAGAAAAAAAAAAAGACCCGGCAACACAGAACCTGTATTGCCTGCCACATGCCACCAACTGACTGGAGCAGAGTAGAGGCTGCCCTCCTTTAAGTGGGGCATGGGATCTCTGGTTCACCAGCTACACTGGCTCTTTAGAATGGTGAATTTGTAACCCCTGTTATAGAGATTTTCAAGTGGCTACTGATTAAAGTAGTTCGATGTATATGTTACCATGCCATATAACTCTATCACCTCAGTCACAACCAGGACTTTCAATTTAGGAATGAAAGTTCAGCTTTTCAACCAAAGGCAAGTATCTATGGGCTGGCAGGAATCCCTGAATTTTAGCCTGAGAACGCTGCCCAATACATTCATGCTGAATTGAATAATGACCAATTAAATGTACTCTGATCTTTTCATAAGTCCGAATGACAGTTAAACACAGCGCAGACCAAGAGATGGGGCATGACACAGAGCCATGAGGCAGAGAGAAAGGGAGGGTGAAAAGTTTTTAAGTAACAGCAAGAGAAGCAGACAGAGCAAAGCAGAGACTGAGAAATAAGGGTAACAAGAAGAGAAGAGACTTTTATAGTTGTTCAGGCCACAAGAATTGCTGTTCATTTTCTGAGCTAATTCCTGTATTTAATTATTTTCTCATGTCCTATTAGATTTTTATCACCTGAGGCAACTGGGGGTTGGGAGAGGGTCTGTTCCTTATAAACCTGAAAGCAAAACTAACACAGAAATTCCATGGAAGTGATTTTTCCAGTTATGTACCAATTTTTTTTTTTACTTTATTGATTTTGGAAATTTTTCAAAAGGTATTAAAGACTTCTCTATGTTCTTAAACAGAAAATATATAATGTTATTTTACCTTTTCTTAATGATCAGAGATTTCTGTATTTAACAATCTTATAAGACAATGTCCTCAAGTTCATTTGAGTGTATATACCTCTAGCTGCTCTAAAATATAGGTATCTACCCCCAAAGAACCCTCATCCCCTTTTATTTGGTTTCTAACTTATAATAGGCTAGAAAAGCAAACAATCACACTTCTTAAAACTGTATAATAAATAAAAAGAGAACCTGAAAAATAACAGCAATTCACTTATTAGGGGGAAGAGACTAGAGAACTTTTTCCTTCCTTACATTTCCAATATGGTTATAATTAGAAAAAGTCAAAAGTTTAAATACACTTTGAGTGAAGTTCTAAGGGACCCTGAAGAAAGCACAGTATTTTAATAAAAGTGTTCTGTGTTAGCTACTTTAGCAGGTAAGAAAGCTTTCTTTTCTTTTTTCTTTTTAAGACTTCTGGGCTTCTGAAGAGCAACATAGCTATACTTGCTGGGTAAGGTAAAATAATACTATATTAAAGAAAATATTCTTACATAAAGCTAACAAAGGATCTATGCATTTCCCAAGACTATAATTACTGTTTCCAGTTGCTTTAAATCTATTTCCAACCAGACATACCAATCAAGTCTTGTATATATATTAAAAACAAAAAATAAAAAGTCCCACATAAACAAATTTAAATACTTAAGCTATAAATGGGAAAAAAATTGATTCTTATTAGAAACATCTATTTCATTCCTGAATCATCAAAGCCCCACCACTTTCAAAAATAAAGATGGTTCTAATTCCATTATGACTGCCCAGGAAATGACTTAGTCCCATGTTTCTATAAGCTTCCTATCTGTAGTGAACTTTTTGTTCTTACACAACAATTACACTAATTATAGATAGCTATGAAGAAAAGACAGCAATTAAAGATCCTGTTTCCTGTAGGAAAACACGTTTTTGGAGTTCCTGTTGTGGCTCAGTGGTTATTAAGGAATCCGACTAATATTCATGAGGATGTGGGTTTGATCCCTGGCCTTGCTCAGTGGGTTAAGGATCCAGTTTTGCCATAAGCTGTGGTGTAGGTCACAGACATGGCTCAGATCTGGTGTTGCTATGGCTGTGGCATGAGCTGGCAGCTATAGCTCCAATTTGACCCCTAGCCTGGGAACCTCCATATATGGCAGGTGAGGCCCTAAAAAGACAAAAGACCAAAGACAAAACCACCTTTGCCAGTAAACTTCTCACTTACATGGATTTTCAGAAGGATTTTATCAATCTACATTCTACCCAGGGGCAAAAATTAAGACAAAAAGTACCAAGACTTTAATCAAATTTAAATTCTTTGACTCAAAACACCAGTTTTGGGAAATCTGTAATAAAGAAACAATCCTCAGGAGTTTCCATTGTGGCTCAGCAGTAATGAAACCAACTAGTATCCATGAGGATGCAGGTTCCATCTCTGGCCTCACTCACTGGGTTAAAGGATTGGGCGTTGCCATGAGCTGTGGTGTAGGTCACAGACGAGGCTCTGATCTGGCAGCCCTGAGGCCAGCAGTTATAGCTCTGATTCAACCCCTAGCCTGGGAACTTCCCTGTGCAGTGAGTATGAAAAAGGGGAAGAAAAAAAAAAAAGGAAAGAAACGATCCTTAATACAGAAAAAAACAACTATACACATTAATACAATCATCTTATTTTTAATAGTGAAAAAGAAATATTCTAGTTATAAGGAAATAAATGGTTATATAAACTATAGTATAGCCATATGATGAAATATATGGAATCATTAAAACTATTTAAAGGGAGAATAATGTAGGAAAATGCTTATGATACAATAGTAAGGAAAAAAATCAGACACTGTATGTGCATATCAGTTTTTTGAGGTTTTTTTTTTTTTTTTTTGCTTTTTAGGGCTTCACCCATGGCATATGGAGATTCCCAGGCTAGGGGTCAAATCAGAGATCCAAGCCGCATCTGCGACCTACACCAGAACTCACAGCAAAGCCAGATCCTTAACCCACTGAGCGAGGCCAGGGACTGAACCCGAAACCTCATGGCTCTTAGTCAGATTCGTTAACCACTGTGCCACGATGGGAACTCCGTGTGCACATATCAGTGATCTAACTAACATTTTACGTTGCACATCTTTAAGATGATATTTAATAACAAATTTAAGAAAAATTTATTATTTTGTTATTAGAAAATAGAAAATATTAAGTACTAGAGAGATCAACATTCCCATGCAAATGTCCATAGACGAATGGATAAAGAAAGCATGGTTTTGGAGATCTTCTGTGGTACAGTGGATTAAGGATTTGGGGTTGTCACTGCATTGGCTTGGGTCACTCCTGTGGCATGGATTCAACCCCTGGCCCAGGAACTTCCACATGCCATAGGCGAAACAACAACAACAAAAAGTTGTTTATACATACAATGAAATACTATGCAGCTTTTAAAAAGAAGAAAATTCTGCAATATGTGACAACACGGATGAACCTTGAGGACATTATGTTAAGTAAAATAAACCTGTCACAGAAAGACAGATAATACAATTCCACTTATATGAGGTATCTAAAATGTCAAGTTTATAGAATCGAAGCTTAATGGAGGCTGCTAAGAGGGAAGAGGGAAATGAGTTACTAATCAACAGGCATAAAGTTTCAGTCAACCTCTAGAGATCTGCTGCACAACTACAGCCAATAACAATGTGCTGTACACTTACACATTTCTTAGGAGGGTAGATTTTGAATTAAGTGTTCTTACCACAATAAAACAAAATTTTTTAAAAAGATAATTAAATACTTAAAAGATTAAGTATTCTTTTTTTTTTTTTTGTCTTTTCTAGGGCCACACCCAAGGCATATGGAGGTTCCCAGGCTAGGGGTTTAATCGGAGTTGTAGCCACTGGCCTACACCAGAGCCACAGCAATGTGGGATCTGAGCAGCGTCTGTGACCTACACCACAGCTCACGGCAACGCCAGATCCTTAACCCACTAAGCAAGGCCAGGAATCGAACCTGCAACCTCATGGTTCCTAGTCAGATTCCTTAACCACTGAGCCATGATAGGAACTCCAAGACTAAGTATTCTTAATAGAATAAATATTCCTTAAAAAGATCAGATGAAATAAGTTTTTAACTACTTTACTAGATAATGCATACCAAATATGAACTAATATAAGATGTGATTCTGCAGATTTTCCCCAACAAATCTGTAAAAATCTGGTAGTCCTACAAAACATTCCAGTTACTAATCACTGCCACTAACCTGGACTTCTGCAAATGTCCTAGATTCAGAGTATCTTAAACACAAGTCAAACATAGAATGTCTTAACCCTATTTCTAAGGTCAAGCTTCACTCTTAACAAATAGGTGGGACCATTTACAAGGCAAGGAAGACAAGAAGCCACTATAGGATTAAGATGCCTTAGGTCAATAAAGTTTCCTCAATCATAATTAATTATATTTCTCACTTCATTACATCCTGATTAGAAGCTATCAACCTTCAAATGGTGATAGAAGGGGTACCCAATGTAATGCGTAAAAGCCCACTCGACCGTCCCACGAGGGGAGAGCTAACTGCTTTCCCCTAATGACACCCCCGTTCAGCAGGAAGCAGTCAGAGCGGTCATTGCTCCTTCTTTCCCCACCCCATCCCTACCCCCAGTTAGTCTCCAACTCTAGAAGGGGAAATTGAGGCAGAACACTAACTCAGGCAGTCAGTGTAGGAGCAGGGGCTTTGATATGGCTATTGATTAACATTTGTGGCTTAAGGGCTCCAGGGAGTAACATCCCCACAGGCCTTGTTTTCTATAGGGAGTGTACCTATGCCCAGATGGTCATTAATCCCTAATCCTCTGTGACTCAGTAGAAGAAAAGGGCAAAGAAACCATAAAAAATTAAATGGGACATTTCTGGAGTTCCAGTGGTGGCGCAGTGGTTAACGAATCCGACTAGGAACCATGAGGTTGCGGGTTCAATCCCTGCCCTTGCTCAGTGGGTTAAAGATCCGGCGTTGCCGTGAGCTGTGGTGTAGGTCGAAGACGCAGCTAGGATCCCACGTTGCTGTGGCTCTGGCATAGGCTGGTGTCAACAGCTCCGATTAGACCCCTAGCCTGGGAACCTCCATATGCCGAGGGAGCAGCCCAAGAAATGGCAAAAAGACAAAAAAATAAAATAAATAAAATTAATGGGACATTTCTACCCCTAACACCTCTGTTGGACAAGGACTGATAAATGTAATCGAGCAAGGCCAATAGGAGAAAACCACATCTTTTTGGACCCCCCACATCTTTAAAGGATAAAATACCCCATAGGACAATGGGGGTGGGGCTTTTCTCCCCCCTCCCAGCAGCCCTGGGAGCTATTTGCTTTCCTGTAATAAAGATTTTGCTTGCTTGCAAAAAAAAAAAAAAATCCCCCAATTCATTTGTTTAGCACCCAAGAGGTTTTGCCCTAGGGCAGGCATCACAGAAAAATGTAAGATGGGAGCAGAAAAGCCTTTGTTTTGTCACAAGGAAGAACTACTAAGTATACTCAACATATTCAAGCAGATTGGTTTTAGAAATAAACAAAGAGGTTAAAGATCTGGAATTTCTTTCTTTCTTTCTTTTTTTTTTTTTTTTTTGGCTTTTTAGGGCCACACCTGCAGCAAAGGGAGGTTCCCAGGCTAGGAGTCCAATCGGAGCTACAGCTGCCAGCCTATACCACAGCCACAGCAATGCGGAATCCAAGCCAAGTCTGTGACCTACACCACAGCTCAAGGCAATGCTGGATCCTTAACCCACTGAGCGAGGCAGGGATTGAACCCACAACCTCATGGTTCCTAGTAGGACTCATTCCCACTGCACCATGATGGAATTCCCAAGATCTGGAATTTGATTCTCTTAAAACTCTCCATGGAGTTCCCATTGTGGCTCACCAGGTTAAGAATCGACTAATATTGCAACAGAAGAAAGGCTGGGGGAAAAATGTAATTGTAATGTATACATGTAAGGATAACCTGACCCCCTTGCTGTACAGTGGGAAAATTAAAAAAAAAAAAAAAAAAGAATCGACTAATATCCGTAAGGATGAGGGTTCTATCCCTGGCCTAACTTAGTGGGTTAAGGATACAGCGTTGCTGTGGGGCGGTGGTGTAGGTTGTGGATGAGGCTTGGAACTGGCATTGCTGTGGTTGTGGCATAGGCCAGCAGCTACAGCTCCAGTTTGAACCCTAACCTGGGAACTTTCATATGCCGCTGGTGCAGCCCTGCAAAACAAAGAATCCAACTAGTATCCATGAGGATGTGGGTTCAATCCCTGGCCTCGCTCAGTGGGTTAAGGATCCGATGTTTCAGAGAGCTGCGGTGAAAGTGACAGATGGAGCTTGGATCTGGCGTTGCTATAGGCCAGCAGCTGCAGTTCCAATTGGACCCCTAGCCTGGAAACTTCCACATGCCTAGGGTACAGCCCTAAAAACAAACAAAACAAAACAAAATTCTCCATCCATCTAGTACCTCTTAAATAGTCTGAAAATTACATGGGTAACCACAATTTGAAGCTGACTAGTTCATACATAGCACAATTACAAATATGTGGTACAATATGTAATAGAGAAAGTTACATGGAGCGAAAAACTCAGAGTAACTGTGGTGGGATGAAGGGATTTCTTTTTCCTTTCTTTTCTGTATTTTCTTAATTTTTCTTAGTGACTCTGCAAGAATGTTTCCTTTTTTTTTTTAATTAGGAAGTTAAATATCCTTTCATGACTCTCCTCTCTTCCCTGGTCACTTTCTTCTACCTAAATCTTAAAATGCCTGTGCTCCCTAGGGTTCCATCTCATAACCTTTTCCTTTTCTTCTGGATGACTTCCAAATGATTTTAATTCACTCCCAGGTATTCAGGTATATCAACTATAAGCTGATGATTCCCAAAGCTAAATCATGGACAAGTCATCTTTTTTTAAGCTCCAAGATAAATGCCTAAGACACTCATTTCAACAAACTAATATCACCTTCTATCCAAAACATGCCTCCATTCTGCTCCTCCTCCTGTGTTTCTCACCTTGTCCATTAGCAATGCTTTCCCTGCAACAGCAAGCCAGAAATCTTGCCAACGTACAGATTCTTCCTTTTTCCTTCCTCCTCCTATCAAGCAGCCATCAAATTCAGGGACTTAATCTTCTAAAATCTCTCTTCTCTCCCCTTCCAACTGTCTCCTTACCCAGGCCTGCATCCTTCCAATCCATCCTCTGCATCAGCTCCAGAGAATTCTTTCAGGGTGTACATCTGATAATGTCGCTCCTTTCTATAAAATGACACCCATGGACTTTCCCTGTGGCCTACCTATACAACAGCTCTGGTGCAATCCCTGGCCATGGAACTTCCATGTGCCACAGGTGAGACCAAACACTTAAAAAAAAAAAAAGACCCCCAGTGGTAGTCAGATAAAACTCAAAACTACTTAAATTCTCTTGTGGTGCAGCAGGTTAAGGATCCAGCTGCTGTCACTACAGGGGATTGGGTTGCTGCTGTGGTGTGGATTCCATCCCTGGCCAGGGAACTTCCACATGTCCCGAGCATAGGCCCCCGCCCCCAAATCAAAACTCCTTAGCCCGGCATAAAAGTTCTCTCAGTGATCTTTACCGCCCAAGGACCTGCTTGCCTCTGGCTTCTCACAACAGCAGTCCCCCTCCAATCCCTCATGCTGCAATCACACAGAAACAGTGCTTTAAGGCTCCCACTCTCTCTGACCTCCCAGCTTTACACGTGTCTCCTGTCACCCCCAAATTCTGTCGAGCTCAGGCATCACAAACGCGGCACAGCTGTCACTTTCCCTGGCCCTCCACCTTTACACATGCCTCCCACCCTCACCCAATCCCACCGACTTTATCAAGATTCAGTGCAGGCATCCCAATTTCCCGCATGCCTTGTTTCCCTAAATAATCTCGAATAACCCTGTATATACACTTCTATCAATTCACACTGTATTATAACTGTCATTCTCACAAGACTGAGTTCCTCGAGGTCGGGATTGTCTTCTGTATCTTAAGTGCCTGGCACAGCACCTGACAAGCTAAAAATCAAGCATATATATCATCTCCGTTATTAAACCCCAAGAAAAGAGGTCACAGCCACCCAGAAATAGTCTAAAGGTGGCGCAGGCTGGGGCAGGTAGAGAACCATGGGAGGGGAAAGTCCACTGGAACAGTCATGCTCTGCTCAAACCCAAGCGGAATGACAGTTTCACGAAGGCAGCGCCTGAAACCTGAATCGAAGGACAGAAGGCAGTGATAGCAATATTTCCTGGTGTTGCCATTCAAAGGTCCCGTCCAAGCCTCCGCCCCAGAGGAGGGCTGGGGCTGCGGGGAGCTCGCCCTTGCCTCCCGCGCAGGCCCAGCTCCCCAGCCCGCGCCCGGATCTCAGCCCTGGAGCCTCACTTCTCTACATCCGCTGACTTCATGATGTGGGTCTTGGATGCCGTCAGCTTCCAGGGCCCGAAGGAGAAGTCCTGGTGGCTGCTCTGGAAGCCGTGGATCATCATGGCTGCGATGGAGCCCGCGTGGGCTACGCAGAACAGGTTGGAGCAGCGGTGGCAGCGGCAGCGACAGCGGTAGCGGACACCGCTCCCTCCGCCTCGCTCCGGCCCAGCCCCCTCGGCTTCCCAGCCGTTACCATGCCCGGCCCCGCCCCCTGCCGGCCGACCCGGACGCAGGCCCAACTTTCCACCTTCTTCTCCGCCCCTCGGCTTTTTGCTTCCGGGAGCAGTTGCCAAGGTTGCGTGACCTACGTCTTACGTCAAGACGCACCGGGAAAAAGGCGGTGAGAAAATGCTGAGGGGAGGGGCCTCGACTCAGGAGGTGTGGTCGGGGTGCACCGCTCCCTGAGCTCCTGCAATGACGTCGTCTAGGGCATGTTTAATGGAAGCTCCACGGTGGAAAAGGTGAGTTGAACGTGATCCTAGCCAACTTTGCAAAGCAGCGAGTTACCTCGCGTGTTGGTGAATTAGGGTAGAGAGGAAATGCCCTACATTTTCCCATTGAGGCCAAAATTTTAAAATCACTTAGAGTCTAGGAGCTTAGGTCAACATCAAGAGCTACGTGACCCAGAATTGGACATCTAGCTGCTATCGATTAAGACTCCTATCAAAAATTTCCTCATTCAGGAGTTCCCGTCGTGGCGCAGTGGAAACTAATCCGACTAGGACCCATGAGGTTGCGGGTTCAATCCCTGGCCTCGCTCAGTCAGTATGTTAAGGGATCTGGCGTTGCGGTGACTGTGGCATAGGCCGGCAGCTATAGCTCCTATTCGACCCCTGGGACTCTCCGTATGCCGTGGGTGTGGCCCTAAAAAAAGAATTCATCGTTCAGACATTTCAGGACTTTCCTGGTCTAGCTATCACCTAAGCATCTGGTATAGTGGAAACAGCACTTTAGACCCGTGCTAAATCATCTTTTGCAATGATGTTTTATGCATCCTTGGCAAACCACTTAACTAATGATTTTGGCTTCAGCTGCCTAAAATAGTATGCTTTCCTGGCCTGGGAACTCCCACATGCCAGCAGGGCCAAAATAAATTAGAAGAAAAAAAATCCCTTGCTCTTAGGGTGTCTATCAAATCTTTTTTTTTTTTTTTTTGGCTTTTTAGGTCTGTGCCCAAGGAATGTGGAGGTTCCCAGGCTAGGGGTCAAATCCAACCTACACCTACCAGCCTGCACCACAGCCATAGCAATGCTGGATCTGAGCATCATCTGCTGCCTACACCATAGCTCACAGCAATGCCTGATCCTTAACCCCTGGAGCAAGGCCAGGGATCAAACCTGAATCCTCAAGGATACTAGTTGGATTCGTTTCCGCTTTGCCACAATGGGAACTTCTCCCAAATCTTTCTTTCTGGCCCCATTTTCAACAACTCTCTCTCAGCCCTACTCACCAGCACTCAGCCCAACCTTTGGGTCCTTACTCTTGCTGTTCTATCTACTTGAAACTGTCATACTCAGACCTGTCCCATTTCAGAGTCAACCTGGCACCTTTTAAAACTATAGATTCTCCAGCCCCCATCCCTTTCCCTAGCCTGGGATGATCTGCCTTGGAATGATACATCTCCTCCAAAAGGCTTTTTCTGAACTCTGGAGCTGGATTTAATCACTCCTTCTTCTTAGCCAACATGTTGATTTAATTTAACTTCACTCATTCCAGTTACCTCTGTTTATTCATTCATCCAAATGAATGTCAAAATTTGAGCATCTGCTGTTGGCCAGGCATTTGTTTTATTATTACGAAACAGCACTCACACCCTTTCTTGTAACAGAGATTGACAATGGAATCCCAAAACATGATTTCAGTGATAAAGGCAGGACTCCCTGTGCTTAAAAATGTATGTTATCCATCTGCCCAGTTTCATCTAAAATTTCAATTGCTTCTAGATAGAGCAACAGGCTACTTATTTGGCTAATCGGTCATTTACATCTTAGTGTAAATGGTTTCATTATATCATTTTCTATCAGCTGGGCTTGATAGAGAAGTTTTAGGCCACTCTGTTCAGAATGAGTCAGTGCTTTCCCACCTACCCTTCCAAAACATTTGCCCCCTTCCAAAATTTCTCTAGACAAGATATGATGAAGAATTCCTATTAGAACGGTATTTTTATTTAAATTTTAAATTTAACAATTAAAGCAGTATTTCTATGGCCTCCCATTCAACAGTTTATTAGAGGACTTTAAGACTAAAATTCTTTGAAGATACAAGAAAATGAATCTTTAAAAGTATAATTTCAAGCATTCACACATTAGAAGAGAGATATTTAGGCATCAATGGCATATTTCCAATGCCCAGTCAAGAACCACCATGCAACAACATATCTGCTTTATAAAGCAGATTCATTGTAGGGAGAGGGATATGCATTTCAATCAAATTGACAGAGGATTTTAGAGCCACCAAATCAAACCATCTACAAGTTTGTCAAGATTCAGTTCTGAGAACAACCAACTGGTTTTTACAGAAATATACTCATTCTGCAAGTGCTTTAATTTTTGGCAGCTATTACGGTGCCAAAAACCATTAGGTATAAGGACACAGCACTGAACCAAAAAAGGCAAGATCTTTTTCATCTTGAAGCTTACACCATAATAGAGAAGGTAATAAGCAAACACAAAATTTATAATTTCAGACATGGATAAATTCTGTGTAGAACATTAAGCAAATTAAGTGTAAAGATTGTGTGTGTGTTTGGGGGTGAGGAGCAGACTGTGTAAATGGAGTAACGAGAAGAGCCTGATTTGTGAAGGTAACACTCAAGCAGAGACCTGTTGATGAGGAGAAAGATCCATGAGAAAATCTGGAGGAAGAACATTCCAGGCATCAGGTATTCAGGCCCCAAGGAGGCAGTGGGCTTGTCACATTTTAGGAAGAACAAGAAGGCCAGAGGGGCTGGAATGGAAGCAGCTGGGAAGAGTTCAGGAAAGCAGGTAGAGGCTCCACAATATAGATATAAGACCTAGGAGTTCCCGTCGTGGCGCAGTGGTTAACGAATCTGACTAGGAACCATGAGGTTGCGGGTTCGGTCCCTGTCCTTGCTCAGTGGGTTAACAATCCGGAGTTGCCGTGAGCTGTGGTGTAGGTTGCAGACGCAGCTCGGATCCCGCATTGCTGTGGCTCTGGTGTAGGCCAGTGGCTACAGCTCCGATTCAACCCCTAGCCTGGGAACCTCCATATGCCGCAGGAGCAGCCCAAGAAATAGCAAAGACAAGACCAAAAAAAAAAAAAAAAAAAAGGGAGACCTACCATATCTCTTCTTGGCAACCTTATCAAATGAATGTATAGCTCTTAAAAAAAAAAAGTCTTTGTTAAGCAGAAGCTTACTATCTCTAGCCTGTGCCATTTATGAAGCTCCAATGATTAGAGCTTAGATTGAGGTAAAACCTATTTCCTTGTTATTTATATTATATGAAGTTGGTTTTGCCCTCTGGAGTATCATGAAGCATACTCCCTCTTCCTCATGACTGTTCTTCTTATTTTTTATTTTTTGCTTGTTAGGGCTGCATTTGCAGCCTATGGAAGTTCCCAGGCTTGGGGTCAAACTGGAGCTGCAGCTGCCGGCCACAACCCAGCAACACAGGATCCCAGCCGCATCCATGACCTACACCACAGCTCACGGCAACACTGTATCCTTAACCCACTGAGCAAGGCCAGGGATTGAACCCATATCCTCATGGATACTAGTTGGATTCATTACCGCTGAGCCACAGTGGGAACGCCTGTTCCCATTGTTGTTTAAAACAACTTTCATGCCTTCCCTTTTGTCTTTCTCATTCATCCATTTAATTACATATCTACCTATCCATCTATTTATCTTTCTGCTTATTTATTCAATGAATATTTATATTTATTAGGTCTGAAACATAGTGCTTGGAGAAAGAAATAACAATGAAAAATATAAATAAGCTATGACATTCCTCAGCCTCAAGCAACTTTGTTCATCTGTGCCACTGGGAAAGGATCTATAGATACACAGGACATTCTCTATAGTTTCAAGTATAAGATTAGTTGTGCTCGAGTATAAGAAAAGAAGTAAATACAATACCATATGACATCTGAGCAATAAAATGGTGTGTGTACTGGCCATGGTACAGAAGGAAAGAGTAATTAATTCTCTCTGTGTAGGCCAGAAATGATTTATAAAGGACCCAATGCCAGAGCAAGATTTTAAAGAGAATATAAATGGTTTTACCAGGAGAGGACAAGTCCACTTCATGGACAAGGAACAGCAGGTGCATAGGCATGGGACCATGGAACAGCATGGAATGTATTAGGAGCAAAAAATATTTCAGGACACCTGGAACGTAAACTTTTACTGGGAGGGTACAGGAGATGAGGTAGGCATGGGCCAAATCGTGAAAGAACTCAGTGCTCTACTAAAGAATTTAGGATTTCTTCCAGTGGGTAAGTAGGGGCCACTGCCTAGATGAGCCATCTTGGTGGCCTACACTTGTATCTTCAAAACGAGATACAGACAGGAGTTCCCATCATGGCACAGCAGAAACAAATCCAACTAGGAACAATGAGGTTGCAGGTTTGATCCCTGGCCTTGCTCAGCGGGTTAAGGATCCATTGTTGCTGCGGCTGTGGTAGGCCAGCAGCTGCAGCTCCGATTTGACCCCTAGCCTGGGAACCTCCATACGCTGCAAGTATGGCCCTAAAAAGCAAAAACAAAAAAAAACAGCAAAAAAAGATACAGGCAAAAAGACCAAAACAAAAAAAAAGAGTTCCCGTCGTGGTGCAGTGGTTAACAAATCTGACTAGGAACCATGAGGTTGCGGGTTCGATCCCTGGCCTTGCTCAGTGGGTTAAGGATCCGGCGTTGCTGTGAGCTATGGTGTAGGTCACAGACACGGCTTGGATCCCGCGTTGCTATGGCTCTGGCATAGGCCTGCAGCTACAGCTCCGATTAGACCCCTAGCTTGGGAACCTCCATGTGCCATGGGAGCAGCCCAAAAAATGGCAAAAAGACCAAAAAAAAAAAAAAAAGATACAAACACTAGATCCACTGGAGTGGAGGAAGAAAATATTTATAATTATCTCATCATTTGGGGGTCTATTTCTGTATGTGTTTCATACTGTACATAACAAATCATTTATTCACATCAATTTTATTTATAAACATATATTAGGATGCATGCTCTGTTTTTTTTACAGGTATTAATGGCAGGTGATCCAGAAGCTTTGTGGACCAATGGCTTAATTGAAGGCAGTAGCAGAAGAGTTGAGAGAGGACAGATATGGGAGAGGACCAGGTGACTGACTGAATGAAAGGGGAGAAGTATCCAGTCTGTGGCCTGGAGATTACAAAGCCGTAATCAGAAATACTGGTCAACTGATCTGTGTATTTTGTGATGACAAAGTACAGCAGCCACCAAGAGAAAACACATGGCCATATTGAAAAGAGAGAGGAAAAGTAGATTTTCTGAAGAGCCAGTGAAAAGGAAGTTTCAGGTCTGTTTGAACTCCCTTTGTTCACCCACATGTAAAATTTCATACAATGCACATTGGCAGGGAATGCTAATACCTGTTTGATTTGGGGGCACTTCTGAGTGAACAATCATGGTTATTAAAGAGAATCAATAGTGTTCAAGTGTGTATACCACATCAATTGTAATTTGATTAAAGTATCTCTTCTTAGAACGATTTCTTATTGCACTGTAGAATAGCATGCAGAAAGATTGACCTGCTAATAATTTGGCCAAATTGCCCATCCACAAGGATACCCAGCTTCCATTCCTTCTGGGGGGTTCAGGATCTGTGAACCAATTCAAGTCTGAAAATTAGGGGAGGGCTATGGCTGCCATGGTGACACAATCCAAGCTGTTTTAAAAGCTATATTCAGTGTTGTGTTGGTAATAATGATCAAGTAGAACCAAAATGATCTGTCCATCTATTTCTGACCTAGGGACCCGTCATCAATTGCCCCTCCCCAAGATCTGTGTAGGTCGGTTCATTCTGATGAGTACTTTGTCCTTGCTGCCTCTTGTTGTTACCATATTCACGTTGCCTCTGACCAATTATGTGCTCCTTTTTTTGGCTTTTGCCATCTTGGACATCCCTGCATCCCTATAGAAATCAAGGAGTCTGTTCCAATGGAACATCTCCCACCTCCATCCCTGAACTACAGAGGTCAGCCATCAAAGCACTTTGCAAGGATGATGGTCTCCTTTTCATCAGTGTTATTTCTTGATAAAGAACATGTCCTTTTGTCCTCCTAGCAGGCATAATTAGAAGGTGGATGAGCAGGTTACATGTGGGAAATTCACTCCAACATTCTTATCACCCTATATCTTTGCTGTACTTCTACATTAAACCAACAAAAATCTGTATCTCTAGTTCTGTCATCAGCGGTCATGGTTGAATTCAGGTTTCACAAGTTCCAGCTGTTCACGCCAGCACTACATTCCTCCCTCACTGGATCACCATCCTCAGATTTTATTCCCACACTTGGTTCCTGGGATTTTGCCAATATAAATTAGCAAAATATTGCAGTCTTCTTGCTGTTTATGATTTCTGGATTTGACTTTGCAACTTGTCCTCTGGGTGTGCCGAGAGTATATGTAGTTAAGGCTCTAAGTGGTAGGTGTGGGGCACAGAAAGAACTGGAACCCTTTTGCAAATTAGCTGCCTCACATGAGGCAATCTTAGAGTTTCCAAGCAAAATAGGACCATGTCATCAGAGAGAGGAAGAGGGGCTAGGGATTGTAGGATGGGGATGTTTGTGTTTTTCCAAATCTTACTACCACAACTCAAAATTTCCCACTCCTGGTCTAATAAATGTCCTAAAGTCTCATAGGCAACCTGTATACCAGCAAACTGAACCTATGTTAAAAGTTAGCCACCTGCAGGATTGTCACTGATGCTCATCTTCTGCTGTTTCAGCCTAGCAGCTTTAAGAAGCCAGAGATACTTATAACAGGCCACTCTAGAAACTCCCTAGTTTTCTGGCTTACAGTGCACTAAGCCAAGGATTAAAGTTATATATTCTGTTCCTCTTTAATCATTCCCCTAAAATTTTTAGCATGCATAGTTAACAAAATCTATTCATCCGTATTACTGTCTTCCTCTTAAATAACATAAGGACCTTGGAATGCTTTAACTCTGACTACCCTTCTCATTTTATATGTTGTTCACTTCCTGTGTCAAAAAAATCCACTCTTGGGCTCCCTGTTTAACTAATTGTCTAAACTGAAATTCTGAAAAATTTCCTAAGGGAACTGTGTTTATATCAAAACTAAATAGAAGAGGTGGCAGTTGGAACCAACTGTTCCATTCTAAAGGAGGCCAAGGAGAAGAAAGGAAAGGTGAGTAGGGGCAGCAGAAGTGTGAGATGGCAGGAGGGGCCCTGAGAACAGAGAGCAGAGAGGTCCTTGATATCAGAAACTGAACCCAGTGTACACCCATTTGAATTATGAGAAATCGACATGAGAATGAACTCTCCTACTTAGGCTTCTGAGGCATTTCTTTGAATTTATGAGGATTTATGTGTCTTTTCACCTGCATGCAGGGCTGCTGGGCACCGGGCAACAGGAGTCACCATATGGCCATCCTAACAGTGGTCGCTAGCTCCACTGTAGTTTGTTCTCCCAAAGCACTCTACAAACTTATGGTGGAAATCATCTCGGGAATCAGTAGCAATGTTCGTATTGATTTTGTTGTTGTTGTCTTCAGTGTGATTTTTTGGGCACTAAAGTTTTAATTACATAAAGATTGTAGTGATTTTCTGTGTGTATATAATCATGTACACATTGTGAGCATAGATGTAAGTGGATGGCATACAACAGTGGCAAAAGAGCTGATGGAACATAGGTAAATCGTCCTATTTTGGAACAATTTATAAAGGGAAACAGTGGCACAATATCATTGTTATAGGTATTACTGCTAACTGTGTTCATTTTATAGAGATTGGTATTGTTTTAGTATAAGTAGGCATTCATTTGGGGACTCCAGAAAATAAAGGGGCAGCAAATATAGACTTTTCTAAAAGTCTTTTTTGGAAAAGACTTTTCGAAAAAAAATCTTTATTTATTTGTCTTTTTATCTTTTTAGGGCCGCACCTGTGGCATGTGGAGGTTCCCAGGCTAGGGGTCTCATCGGAGCTGTAGCCACCAGCCTATGCCACAGCCATGGCAACACTAGATCCAAGCTGCATCTGCAACCTACACCACAGCCCATGGCAATGCCAGATCCTCAAGCCACTGAGAGAGGCCAGGGATTGAATCCGCAATCTCATGGTTCCTAGTTGGATTCGTTTCTGCTGCGCCACCATGGGAATTCCTAAAAAAGGCTTGTTATAGATGACTTACAGTGTTCTATCAACTTCTGCTGTATGGCAAAGTAACCCAGTTATACATATATATACAGTCTTTTTTTCACATTATTCTCCATCATGTTGTATCACAAGTGATTTGATAGAGTTCCCAGTGCTACACAGCAGGATCTCATTGCTAATCCATTCCAAAGGCAATAGTTTGTATCTATTAACCCAAAGCTCCCCAACCACCCCTCTCCCTCCCCCTTAGCAACCACAAGTCTATTCTCCAAGTCCATGATTTTCTTTTCTGTGGAAATTTTCATTTGTGCCTTATATTAGATTCCAGATATAAGTGATATCATATGGTATTTGTCTTTTTGTATGAGAGTTTCTAGTTCCATCCATGTTGCTGCAAATGGCATTATTTTGTTCTTTTTTAAGGCTGAGTAGTATACTATTGTATATATGTATGACATCTTCTTAATCCATTCATCTGTCGATGGACATTTAGATTGTTTCCATGTCTTCCATGGCTATTGTGAACAGTGCTGCAGTGAACATAGGGGTGCCTGTATCTTTTCCAATGAAAGTTTTGTCTGGATATGTGCCCAGGAATGGGATTGCTGAATCAGATAGTAGTGTTTTTTTGGTTTTGGTTTTGGTTTTGGTTTTTTTAGGGCCGCACCTGCAGCATATGGAGGTTCCCAGGCTAGGGATCTAATCAGAGCTGTAGCTGTCAGCCTACACCAGAGCCACAGCAACACCAGATCCTTAACCCACTGAGCGAGGCCAGGGATTGGACCTAAAACCTCATGGTTCCTAGTCAGATTTGTTTCCATTGTGCCACGATGCAAACTCCCATATGGTAGTTTTATATTTAGTATTCAAAGGTACCTCCGTACAGTTTTCTATGGTGGTACCCTAAAAAAACTTTAATGCAAGGTCTTTTTTAAAGATGGTGAGAATTTTTTTTTTTTTTTTAAAAAGGAGTTCCCATTGTGGTGTGGTGGAAACAAATCCAACTGGTGTTGAGGAGGATGTGGGTTCGATCCCTGGCCTCACTCAGTGGGTCTGAGATCCGGCATTGCTGTAAGCTATGGTATAGGTTGCGGATGCAGCTTGTATCTCCACATTGCTGTGACTGTGGCATAAGCTTGCAGCTGTACCTCCAATTGGACCCCTAGTCTGGAAACTTACATATGCTGCAGGTGCAGCCCTAGAAAGCAAAAATAAATAAATAAAATAAAGATTGTGAGAAAATTACAGAAGTGCTGGTTGACCAGTTCTATCCCTTCAGTCACTCAGGCCAGTATCCTGGTGAGCCTTGGTTAGGCTGCAGTGCTGGTCTGTTGACTCTACCTGCTTAATATCTCTGGAGTCTGACCCCTCCCTCCATCCCATCACAACATTGCTTCAGGCCATCATTATTTCCCTGCTGGATTACTACTGCAGCTCCTAACTTCTCTCTCCATTCTTGCCTTCCTCCTGTCTCTCTTCCACCTTGCAACCAGAGTGAATTTCTAAAATGCAGCTGTGATCATGTTGGGGTTTTTGTTGTTGCTGTTCTTTGTTTTTGCTTATAACCTTTTAGTGCTCTTAAAGTAAATACATGGTCCAAAGAATTGATGTTCTGACCTTCACTTACCTCTCCAGACTCAGAAGACAATCCTTAGCTCTAGAATCCCACCATATTGTGCTAGCTCAGTTTCTTCAATATGATGTTATGATCCGTTCTTTTTACCTTTCCCACCCCTTCCCTTCTCTCCTACCCCCTCCCTCCCCTCCATTCCCATCCTCTCTCTCTCTTTCTCACCTTTGATCATTTGTACAGTCTCCTTCCTGGGCTGAGAATGCCCCTCATCCCACTCTGTCTCGCTCATTCATTCATTCCTTTAGAATCAAGCCCTGATGTTCTGTCTTTGAGAAAGACTTCCCTCACTATTCCCTCCCCACGTCCCCAGTCAGAATGAGATGCCTCTCTGGTGCTCTCATACCCTCTATTTAGTATCATCAAAGCTCTTACCTCATTGTATGGTAACTGCTTGTTTATCTGTTTCTCTCAATGCAGTATAAGCCTGTGGTTTTCAAATGTTAGTGTGCAACAGAATTACTTGGAGGGTTTATTATAACAGACTGGGAGACCTCATTCTCAGAGTTTCTGAATCACTGGGCCCAGGGAATAGGGTCTGATAATTTGCATTTCTTTTACTTTTTTCTTTTTTGCATGCACCCGAGGCATGCAGAAGTTCCCTGGCCAAGGACTGAACCCAAGCTGAAGCTGCAGCCTGTGCCACTGCTTTGGCAAGGCCAAATCCTAAACCCACTGTGCCACGAGGGAACTTCTTAATTTGTATTTCTAATAAGTTCCTAGGTGGTAATGATGTTGCAGGTCTAGGAACACACATCAAGAACCACTGCTAGGGAGTTCCTGTTGTGGCTGAATGGGTTTTGAACCCAACTAGTATCCATGAGGATATCAGTTCAATCCCTGGCCTTGCTCAGTGATTTAAGGATCTGGCTTGCAATGAGCTGTGGTATAGATCACAGACTCACTAGGATCCTGCATTGCTGTGGCTTTGGCATAGGATAGCAGCTGCAGCACCAAGTCAACCCCTAGCCTTGGAACTTCCATATGCTGCAGGTGTATCCCTAAAAAGTTAAAAAAGAAAAAAAAAAAGAACCACTGCTAGGAGTTCCCACTGTGGCACAGTGGGTTAAGGATCCAGCATTGCTGAAGCTGTGGCCTTGGTTGCAGCTGCAGCCAAGATTAGATCTCTGGCTGGGGAACTTCCCTGCCATGCCATGGATGTGGCTGAAAGGAGGGAAGGAAGGAAGGAAGAGAGAGAAAGAGAGAAAGAAAGAGCGAACCACTGCTATAAGCCCTTATGTGGGAGAGGCCATGACTGCGCAATTTCTAGTGCAGTGTCTGGCACAGGATAAGCCTTGAATGGATGCTTGTTGAATAAATAAACCAAGGAAGCTAATGTGAACTATTAGTAGCATATTTTTAAGCAAACGTTGTCTCTGGCCTCATCACATCTTTTTCTCTATTTTTACTATTACATCAACACCCTATGAGCAGTGAGTTCATTACAACTTTCCCTGGCTTCTTGATACAGTTCTGATCATTGCAGAACCTCATTCAAGTCTGCTGGGCTCTGCTCTGCAAATCTTTCTTCTTAACCTCACCAGTTAAAACTCACTTTTCCTGCGCCCCGTAATCTCAGTATTCATTAAGTAACTAGCAAAACCACCTCATAAAAGAATTTAAACAAGGGTACTAGTGATTTTCATGTCCCTCCAGTTTAATTATGAACATATATATATATATATATATATATATTTTTTTTTTTTTTTTTGCTATTTCTTGGGCCGCTCCCGCGGCATATGGAGGTTCCCAGGCTAGGGGTCTAATCGGAGCTGTAGCCACCAGCCTACACCAGAGCCACAGCAACGCGGGATCCGAGCCGCGTCTGCAAACTACACCACAGCTCACGGCAACGCCAGATCGTTAACCCACTGAGCAAGGGCAGGGACCAAACCCACAACCTCATGGTTCCTAGTCGGATTCGTTAACCACTGCGCCACTACGGGAACTCCAACTTACATATTTTTAGATATAATTTATGGTGCTCTAAAAATAGCAGATGCATGCAACCTTCAATTTTGAGATAAATGCCTTTTCAAATCACTTTAAAAAAACTAATAAATAATTTGATTCCCTTTTATTTATTTATTTATTTATTGAATATACAATGCTGTGTTAGTTTCTGGTATACAGCAAAATTCTGTATATATACTCTTTTTCATACTCTTTTCCATTATGGTTTATTATAAGATACCAAATATAGTTCCCTGTGCTATACAATAGGACTTTGTTGTTTATCTATATTACATATAGTAACTTGCTAATTCTGACCTCCTAATTTATCCCTCCTCCCTCTCTTCCCCTTTGGTAACCATAACTTTCTTTTCCATGTCTATGAGTCTGTTTCTGTTTTGTAAGTTCATGTGTATCATTTTATTTTATTTTACCTTATTTTATTTTATTTTTATTTTATTTTGCTTTTTAGGGCCACACCCGCAGCATATGAAAGTTCCCAGGCTAGGGGTGGAATCAGAGCTACAGCTGCCAACCAACCTATGCCACAGCCACAGCAACATGGGATCTGAGCCATGTCTGCAACCTACACCACAGTTCACAGCAACACCAGATCCCCAACCCACTGAGCAAGGCCAGGGGTCAAACCCACATCCTCATGGATACTAGTCAGATTTGCTTCTGCTTCGCCACAAAGTGAATTCCCATGTATCATATTTTAGATTCACATATAAGTGATGTCATATGGTATTTGTCTTCTCTGACTTATTTTACTTAGTATGATAATCTCTAGGTCCATCCATGTTGCTATGAATTTATATTTTAACAAATCTCTTCAATGTTTTTTTGCATGGGTCAAGAATTTTTTTTTTAATTTAGGCCTGTGACTGGATTTATTCATTCATTAATAAGCATCTGTTGAGAGCCAACAACAACGCAGGTGCTGTGCTAGGTCCTGAGGAAGCAAAGATAAATAAAAGTACTTGCCCTTAGGAACTTACTTCTACACATAGAAGACAGACACATAAATAGTTCTCTAATGCCAGTAGACACACATATGATGTGCCATGGGTATACAGAGAAAGGAGCTACTGACCTGGGGAAATGGGTGTAGGATTCTCATGTTAAAGACCAAAAAAGGCCATGATTCCCTGACAAAGAAGACAAGAAGAAGGAACAGTGTGGGTGTCCTAGGTGAACTACAGGTAGTTTGGGAGGCTAGACCATATCAACATGTTATCCTTTTTTAAAAAATTGAAGTATAGTTGATGTACAATATTGCAGTAGTTTCTGGTATATAGCACAGTGATTCAGTTATATATATACATATATATATTCTTTTCATAGGAATGATTTATCACAGGATATATAGTATATATCCTTGTGCTATACAGTAGGATCTTATTGTTTATTTTGTACATAGTAGTTTCTATTTGTTGGTCCCAAACTCCCAATTTATCCCTCCCCTAATCCCTTTCCACTTTGGTAACCCTAAGTTGTTTCCTATGTCTGTGAGTCTGTTTCTGTCTCATAATTAAGTTCATTTCTCTCATGCTTTAGATTCCACATAGAAGTGATAGCATATTGTATTGTCTTTCTCTTTCAGGCTTGCTTCACTTAGTACGATAATCTCTAGGTCCATCTGTGTTGCTGCAAATGGCATTATCTCATTCTTTTTTATGTCTGAGTAGTATACCATTTTGTGTGTGTGTGTGTGTCTGTGTACACATTGCATATCTTCTGTATCCATTCATCTGTCAATAAACATTTAGGTTCCTTCCATTTCTTGGTTATTTTAAATAGTGCTGCTATAAACATTGGGGTGCATGTATCTTTTCAAATTATAGTTTTCTCCAAATATATGCCCAGGAGTGGGATGGACATGGCAATTCTATTTTTAGTTTTTGGGGTTTTTTTGTTTATTTGTTTTTTGGGTTGTTTTGTTTTGTTTTTGCTTTTTTAGGACCACACCTGTGGCTTACGGAAGTTCCCAGGCTAGGGGTCTAATCGGAGCTACAGCTGCCAGCCTATACCATAGCCATAGCAATGCGGTATCCGAGCCACATCTGCGACATACACCACAGCTCATGGCAACACCGGATCCTTAACCCACTGAGCTAGGCAAGGGATCGAACCTGTGTCCTCATGGATACTAGTCGGGTTCATTACTGCTGAGCCACAAAGGGTACTCCTATTTTTAGGTTTTTAAGGAACCTCCATACTGTCCTCCATAGTGACTGTGTCAACTTATATTCCCACTAACAGTGTAGGAGAGTTCCTTTTCTCCACACCTTCTCCATCATTTTTGCTTTTCTTTTTCTTTTTCAGTGGCACCTGTGGCATTGGAAATTCCCTGGCCAGGGACTGAATCTGAGCCACAGCTGTGACCTGCACCACAGCTGTGTCAATGCCAGACCCTTAACCCACTGCACCACAGCAGGAACTCCTCCAGCATTTATTATTTGTAGGCTTTTTGATGATAACCATTCTGACTTGTGTGAGGTGATGCCTCATTGTAGTTTTGATTTGAATCTCTCTAATAATTAGTTATCAATATACCTTATTCTTATTCAAAAACCATTCAGGTCTTTTTGTTTGTTTGTTTTGGCTATAGATAAGTAGTTAAGTAGTTAATCTCACTAGGTTAGATAATTTTTTTTTGTCTTTTTGCTATTTCTTGGGCCGCTCCCGCGGCATATGGAGGTTCCCAGGCTAGGGGTTGAATCGGAGCTGTAGCCACTGGCCTATGCCAGAGCCACAGCAACGCGGATCGGAGCCACATCTGCAACCTACACCACAGCTCACGGCAACGCCGGATCGTTAACCCACTGAACAAGGGCAGGGACCGAACCCGCAACCTCATGGTTCCTAGTCGAATTCGTTAACCACTGAGCCACGACGGGAATTCCAAAAGGGAGATTTCTGACAATCCAATTATTCTAAGATCTCAACAATGAAACCATATTTCTAATAAAATAATTCAGAAGGCCTTTTAAAATTGGGTTTATTTTCCCTGAGCAAACTCTGATGGGAGGAATGGGATCCCTGAGTTTTCCAAGTGTCAGGAAAAGCCAGTTTAGAACTCAGTCTTTCTTGCAGAATCTCCATGGTAAACCCTATGTGCAGATAAAGACCTGTAATTCACATATGGGAGAACTGGGCTGAGTCTACATAAATACATAATATAACCCAGAGCTGAAAATACTCTGTCTAATTTCCTGTGTGTCACAACCAGAAGGATGAGTAATAAAATAACTGCTTTTGTATCTTAGTGATATGATTCTACCTTCCAAAAGAACCATACTGAACCAAACCATAGCTGTACAGGACTGTCTTTACAAAACCCATGTCACTTTGATATCCTAGGTCCATTTGTTGCCTTCCTAGGCTTATTTATCCCAGTTCTAAATAACTCCAAATTCTCCATTAATTTATCCATTAAGTAGAAGCTATTGTCAAAACTCCTCAATTTTGAGCTCTTCAGGGGCAGAGACCTTTGTCTTCCTCATGTTTATATCCTTAGAGCCAGTCTGTTCTGGGATTATCATTCAACAAAACTCTCAAGGAAATGGACAGATGATCTAGGATTTGGTCAATGGGAAGAAAGGCCAGAGAGGGGATTGGATGGATCTACAGAAACAAGACAGCAATTGGGATGGAGAGAAAGTTGATGGGCAGAAGACAGGTAGGCCCCCTGCGGAGAAATCTGACAGTAAATAAGTAGAGATTCCACTGTTCAGAGGGGGCAAACACCATGAGGAGAGGAAGGGGCAATTCAGGCTGAAGATCCAGCCACAGACCTAAGGACCACAGCAGTGAGAGGAAGGCAGAACCCCATCCACAGAAAGGTTTTATGCCAAACAGGGAGCTGCATCAAAGCATCAGGCGTAGAGGGAGAAAAGAGGGCTCCATCACTCAAGATAGAGGCTCTGTCGTGGAGAAAGGAGGGGAGCACTTAGTCCCTGAGCCGAGAGAGAGCTTTCCTGAGTCTCCTATGTAGCATTGCATCAAGTCCCTCAGAGCCTCAAATAACTCAGGGGAGCCTCTGTTCCTGACAAAGAGCTCAGTGGAAACAAGAAGTTAGTTTCAACATTTGCTTGAGTTCCTCTATCCACAATTCTTCATCCCCACAATATTCACATAAGATGTATAAGGGAGGCCAGGTTCTGCAGCAAAGAAGGAATAGGACAAGAGATGCCAGAATTTGGGGAACTTAAAAAGGAAGAGCAGGGCATGCTAGTGATGCGACTATAAATATTTCAGCAGAGTAAGGGGTGAGCAAGAGAGGATGCAGACGACTCAGAGGATCTGAGGTGCTGAGAGAAGAGCAGAGATGATTACATCCTTATCTATCTATCTATCTATCGGCCTTCCATGTGGAAGTTCCCAGGCCAGGGATCGAACCTGCACCACAGCAGTGACCATGCTGGATCCTCAACCCACTGAGCCACAAGAAAACTCCCAAATTTATTTATTATTTTTAATTTTTTTTCTCTTTTGGCATATGGAGTTCATGGGCCAGGAACTAAGCCGCAGTTTCAACCTATGCCGCACCTGTGACAATGCCGGATCCCTTAACACAGTGCCTGGCTGGGGATAAAACCTGCAGCCCAGTGCTCCCAGAGACACTGCTGATCCCCTTGCACCACATCAGGAACTCCTCAATTATTGTTTTTGGCTTTTTCTTTTTAGGGCCCCCCCTGCAGCATATGGAAGTTCACAGGCTAGGGGTTGCATCAGCGCTGCAGCCGCTGGCCTCCACAATAGCCACGGCAATGCCAGATCCGAGCCACATCTGCAGCCTACCCCACAGCTCACAGCAACACTCAGATCCTTAACTCACTGAGCAAGGCCAGGGATCGAACCCACATCCTCATGGATACTAGTTGGATTCATTTCCGCTGAGCCACAACAGGAACTCCCCCCAAATTTATTTTTAAAAAGAAACTTTGCCCACTCTCACTGTGGCATAACTTGGAAATAAGACCAACTCATTCATAAAAGAGAAATAAAAGCTAGCTGTTGCAAATACTCAGAGGGTTTCAGAGAAATATATTAGCTGACTTAAGTTGCTGGGCCAGTAAAGACACTCAGATTCCACTGGGCTTTCTTATTACATCAACAGGGAAATGATTATCTTTTACTAACAGAGCTGGAACTAATTGATTTCTGCATAAACATAACTTAGTTTAGGGAGTTCCCATCGTGGCTCAGCAGTTAACGAACCTGACTGGCATTCATGAAGACTCGTGTTACATAAAGAACCCAGTATTTAGAATCAATAGACTTGTTAGTTTCCTGGATCTGCTTTGTCCTAGCTATTTGATAACAGCTTTAGATGTTTTTGAACTTTTTTCCTGTAACATAATAGTAATAATAATGATGATAGTATAACATCACTTCCCCTAGCTTGCTCACAAATGTGATTGGCCCTTCATAAACCGTTAATTGCTATGCAAATATCAGTTATTGTAATGGTTGAAATGTTCAAACAGACAGCTCTGTTTTCTTGATTGTGAAGCAAATGTGGAAGGATACTGGGAACTATTCCTTGACCCCAGATATAGAGTTCTTGAAATCCCTCAGTGAGTTTAGCTCTTTGTCCTCCTAGAAGTCTATGAGTAACTCTGAAGCCAGCTCAGGTGACAAAGCAAGTAAAGAATGGGTCCCTGGTTGTGAGCAAGATAAATGCCTGGGAAGTTCAAAGAAAGGAAGGCTGCCTAGTGGTCAGGGACGGTGTAAATGGACAGTGCCTGCATTAGTACTTGAAGAACAAAGCAGGATTCAAATAGCAATGGAAGAAAAAATTACCCCAAACACTGAAGGATCATATCCAGAGGCCAAGAGCTAGGAATCCCCAAGAGAAGGAGAAAAGGGGCAATAAAAAGGGTCAGTGATTATGGACACTGTCAGAGACCCACTCCCATTCATTCTCGCAGACGACTCCATGAGTTATGTATTATTGCCCATTCTGTGGATGAGGAAGCTGAGAATAAGTTAAATAACTCACATCCCCAGTATTATAGAGAAATATAGCAGATAAAATAAGAATAAAAATAAGTATTGATATAGACTGTGTATTTTCTTTAAATCAAATTAAATCCAACTCAGACCCTTTCCACAGAGAATAGGGACTCCTCACCCTTTACCATCCACCACATCCTTAGGATAACACAAAAGGTCTAAGGATCTAGATCTTAGGCGAGAAAATGCCCGAGGAGGCCTCTCTGGTCTTGGCCCCCATGCTCACCCTGAGATGCCCAAGCCCCAGCCTGCAGAATTCCAGAAGCTCTGCTGTCTGTGCTCAGCCTCCTGGCTGTTTCCATTCTTCTGAGATAATGCTCTCCCCCCAGGCCTCAGGAGGGTTGGGGTGAACAGGAAGGAGGGAGGTGGAGAAGGGGATCTCTGCTACTCAAGTTTCCCCCACTTTTCAGTACCCTTCTTAGTTTGGAGAACTCTCAGTGAATGTCTCGGTTTATGCCTGTTTCCCACCTACCCTCTCCTAACCCCTCTCCCACCAAACAATGCAAATCTCCCTTATAACTAGGAGCAAAAAACCTCAGCTGCCCTTTTGGAACAGGGGAGCAAGAATACTGACAGCACAGCACAGATAGCGTTTTCTTTTGGACTATTCCATAGCAGTAAAAAGAAAAAGAAAATGCAAATTGCTATCTCAATAAATTAACCTACCACAGATAGCTAACATTTTAAAAAAGTTGGCTGCATGGCAGAGATGATGCCAAGCCCTTTACAATGAATTAGGTGCAATTATGATCCCCATTTCATAGCTGAAGAAACCAGAGCTTAGAGAAGTCAAATATCTTAAAATCATAAATGAAACCACAGGGCTTCTAAGTGATAGAATCAAAACTCAAGAATGTCTAAGTGCAGCAATTCTTCCTCTTCAGAGTGTAGAGCAGAGGGTTGTTGTTGCTGTTGTTTTTTCTTTCTCTTTAAAAAGAAGAAAACCTGCATAATTACAGACTCTCTATTAAAAAACAAATCCAAAAAGAAACTTACTCTCGGTCTTATAAAAAATCAGATTAAACTTCATATCTTTGTCACCTTCTAGAACATTGAATTTGTATACTTAATTTTTACATAGGTACCATATTATCATAAATAGAATTTTATAGTCTACATTTTCAATTGCCATTATATTGCTACAGTCTCATTGCTTCAATATACTTTATATACTATAAATTTATATATACTTTATACATTATATGTATATATATCAACTTTATATATTTTATTTCATATATACAAACATGTATTTCTATCATCTTGTTATTTTTCCCCCCATAACACTCTTGCCCTCTTCCTATGCCTACCTCTCTCAACAAACAAGAACAATTGCAGGAGTTCCCGTCATGGCTCAGTGGTTAGTGAATCCGACTAGGAACCATGAGGTTGTGGGTTTGATCCCGGGCCATGCTCAGTGGGTTAAGGATCTGGCATTGCAGTGAGCTGTGGTGTAGGTCGCAGACATGTCTCGGATCTAGTGTTACTGTGGCTGTGGGGTAGGCTGGCAGCTGTAGTAGCTCCTATTAGACCCTTAGCCTGGGAACCTCTATATGCCACGGGTGTGGCCCTAGAAAAAGACAAAAAAAAAATTGCAGCCTGGTGTGTATTTCCCATACATTTATCCATAGTCATACAATTGTAATAGTACAGGTATTGGGGGATTGGCCATTGATTATTTTACATACTTCTCACAATAATAGTTTTATACACTTCTATACTCCAAATATGCATTTTTATTTATCGCTTTATTTTTAAACAGTATATATTATGAAGGTCCTTCCAGATTGGTTGATATCACTTTAAAGCTTCCTTGTTTAATAATACAATCCATAATAGGACTATGTTACAGCTTATTCAGCCTTTCCTCTATGGATGGGCATTATACTCTTTACCATAACAGACAATGGTGTAATAAACTTTCTTGCATATATGTAGTCTTCTGCACTGCTGCTTTTATTTCTATGGGCTAGATTCCCAGGAGTAGGATTTCCAGGTCAAAGGACATATAGCTGTTGTAATTTAATAAATATTGCCAGATTGCTTTTCTTTTCTTTTTTTTTTTTTTTTTTTTTAGGACCACACCTGCAGCATATGGGAATTCCCAGGCTAGAAGTTGAATCAGAGCTGCAGCTGCCATTCTGTACCACTGCCTGTGGCAACGCCAGATCCTTAACTCACTGAGTGAGGCCAGGGATCGAAGCTGCATCCTCATGGATACTGGTCAGGTTCTTAATGAACCATGACTGAAACTTCTCAGATTTCTTTTCAAATTGTTATACAAATGTATGTTTTCGCTAGCAGTGTAAGGCAGTGCAGGGCCCTAGTTTCACTTGCTAGTCTAAGGACAACCACACCTCCAGAAATGTCCATTTAGTAGTCTCTCCACCTCACTGCAGGATTTACTGCAAGAGAGGAATAAGGAGCAGGGGTTAGGAAAGAATGGAGATTTCCCTCAAATTTAAATTTTACATGTTATCATCAAATCAGTTACAAGTAACACTGACAGGACTAAAAAAAAAGAAAATATTAATAAATCAACCTTAAATGTATATCTCATTATGGATCCTTTTCACTGATAATATTTATCTTCTAATAAATTTTTGTCATGAGCACAATTATATGGTAGAACATTGCCATCTGTGATGGAACATTTTAATTCAGCTAAGTGGAGTCTATTACTTATGTATGACATATGGCCATCATTCAAACAGTAATTGGGACAATTCTTCAGCATTATTATTTTTCTCTTAAAATTCTATCTTTTATATCAATCAAAAATACTTCAATCTCTTATTTTTTGGGTAGAGAAACAAATTATTCCATCATATGTGGAAAACATTATTAAAAGCATTTATTTACTGGAGTTCCTGTCTTGGCGCAGCGGAAACAAATCCGACTAGGAACCATGAGGTTGAGGGTTCGATCTCTGGCCTCGCTCAGTGAGTTAAGGATCCGGCGTTGCCATGAGCTGTGGTGTAGGTCGCAGAAGCGGCTCGGATCTGGCGTTGCTGTGGTTGTGCTGTAGGCCAGCAGTTACAGCTCCCATTAGACCTCTAGCCTGGGAACCTCCATATGCCGCAGGTGCAGCCCTAAAAAGACAAAAGACAAAAAAAAAAGCATTTTTTTATTAAAAGTAACTATTGAATTTATCATCCCGTTTTACACGCCCGTATTGGCATTTCTTCATTCTTTTCTTCTCTTTCTACTCATAACTCCCTCCCTTCATCTCTCCCTTCCAACCTCTTCCTCACTCCCAATTTCTCCCTCCCAGCCTCTCCGATTCTTCCAATCTCCTTTCTTCCCTCCGTCCTTCTCTCCCTTTCTCCCGGCTTCTCTCTCCCCCAGCCCTTCCTAAGGCCCCTCTCTCATTTGCATTCACCAGATCCACCTCCCAGGCCTACCAGGTCTTGGGCGGGGGTTACTGCAGCTCCAACATTTGCCACTAGGGGTCCTCTGCTCCCCGACCAGAGGAAAGAGAAACACGCCTTTTCTCTTTTACAAATTTCTTAGTAGAAATAAGTCTCAAGAGTATTTTATTTCTTTTTTTTTTTTTTTTTGTCTTTTAGGGCCGCTCCTGCAGCATATGGAGGTTCCCAGGCTAGGGGACAAATCAGAGCTGTAGCTGCTGGCCAGCGCCAGAGCCACAGCAACGTGAGATCCAAGCCGAGTCTGCAACCTACACCACAGCTCATGGAAACGCCAGATCCTTAACCCACTGAGTGAGGCCAGTGATCGAACCCACAACCTCATGGTTCCTAGTCGGATTCGTTAACCACTGAGCCACGACGGGAACTCCTCTTTCATTCTTTCTTATTTTTATACTCCACCCTTTTATTTATTTTCTTTCTTTTTTGTCTGATCAATTTTTTTCATTTTTAAAGTTTTATTGAAGTATAATTGATTCACAATGTTGTGGTCATTTCTGCTGTACAACAAAGTGATTCAGTTATACATATACATATATTCATTTTTTTCAGATTCTTTTCCCATATAGGTTACCATAGAACATTGGGTAGAGTTCCCTGTGCTATACAGCAGCAGATCCTTGTGGGTATTTTCAAAAAACTGTCCCCAAACAAACCAAGGGAAAATAAAATGGAATAAAGAAAACATGCTCCAAACAGCAAATGTGAGTTTCAGTTGACTAAAGCCCACTCTTAGCTGTCTTGATTGAGACAGCTGATTGGACACAGCCTTTATTCCTCTCCTTCCCCATCTGCGGAAACAAACCAAAGATAAAATTAAATTGGCTGTGATGTGAGAGTTAGCAGGAAACTTAACTGCCTCCCAATGCTTGGCTCTTAATCATCTCTCTTGGCATGACCTTGGGAGGATTCTCCCAGCTCCTGCCTCTCCTCCTGAGGAAAATTTTCCTCTGGAGAAATTTAATCTCCACCTCTCCCTCCACTGGACCAGAGGTAAGATCTCTGGTCCTCCAGCACCAGCCTCGCAGATGTTTCTTTAGCCCTCTTTAGAGGTCTCTGTAACTATCAGCATTGGAAATCTTGGTCTCTTCAGCCTCCTTCCTTGCTAGCTTCCGACTTAACTTTTAATCCCCATCTCACTGTGGAGTCATGCCTATCAGCAAGCTAGGGGTCAGAGTCATGATCAGAACCCAGGTCTTTTGACTCCCAATCTGCGGCCTGCCATTTACACCATAATCTCTCCTTCAAAGGGCCATTCATGAGGTGAGATAGATATATATATATACTTGATATATATATATATATATATATATATACTTGATATACTTGATATATATATATATATATACTTGAATGACATTGACGATAAGAATCAAAAGGTATGCATTTAATATACTAGCAACACTATGAATCTTGAGTTCTAAAACTGAACAAATTAAGTGCGCAGAATAAAATACGTCCATGCCAGAGTTCCCATTGTGGCACAGGGGAAACAAATCTGACTAGTATCCATGAGGATGCAGGTTAGATCCCTGGCCTTGTTCAGTGGGCTGGGGAATCCTGTGTTGCTGTGAGCTGTGGTGTAGGTTGCAGATGTGGCTCAGATCCAGCATTGCTGTGGCTGTGGTGTAGGCTGGCAGCGGTAGCTCCTATTTGATCCTTAGCCTGAGAACTTCCATATGCCACATGGGTAGCCTTAAAAAGCAAGAAAAAAAAAAGAAAACAACAACAACAAAAAACTATGCTTTCTCAACAGGTTCAGATTTTCATTGGAAAAAAAGTGATTTTCTTCACCCTGCAGTACTGGTTTTCAGGACTCACATTTTAATCTCACAGGATACTTTCCATGTACTCAGGATTTACATTCCATTGCTGGCCAAAACCGATTGCTAAGAGGCAGCTGGAAATTAGCACCACAGCAAACTGACAATAAACATTGGCAAGAAGCCTACTCAGGGTGAAATCATACAGTAGGTGGAAAAGTGTTAATATTCCTGACTGTCTCCTGTTCCACTGGGTCTTTTTTCTCAGCTGGTAGTCAGCTAAATCAGTAACTATTGCTTAAAGTTTAGCATAGCCAATTTTTTGTTCTTTTTTCTTCCCTGTTCAGCATCTATCCTCCATTGTAACATTTATGCAAGAATACTTTCTAGATGGTGCTGTGCATTTCTTATTGCATTCCAGTTTTTGTGATACTAAGATTAATCTGTTGTCCATCAACCATTATCCTAATGAATTTAGTATCCATTGATGGTTGTTGCCTACAACCATTGTTTCATTAAAGGTTGAAAAATAGTGATTTTAACATTCTATTCTTGGGAGTCCCCTGGTAGCTCAGCAGGTTAAGGACCTGGCCATTGTAATTGTAATGGTGTGGGTTCGATGCCTGGCCCTGGAAGTTCTGCATGCCAAGAGTGCATCTAAAAGGAAAGGAAGGAGTTCCCGTCACGACTCAGTGGTTAACGAATCTGACTGAGAACCATGAGGTTGAGGGTTCGATCCCTGGCCTCACTCAGTAGGTTAAGGATCTGGCATTGCCACGAGCTGTGGTGTAGGTCCCAGACGTGGCTTGGATCCTGTGTTGCTGTGGCTCTGACAGGCCGGTGGCTACAGCTTCAATTAGACCCCTAGCCTGGGAACCTCCATATGCTGAAGGAGTAGCCCTAGAAAAGACCAAAAAAAAAAAAAAAGAGAAAGGAAGAATTGCTTTTTAAAAAATTAATAAATAAAAAATAAAATAAAATTCTGTTCTTTCTCTTGTGCATTTATTTGCTTTTATTGTATGGGGTTTTCTGGTTTGTTTGGTTTTTTTATGGTTTTTGCTTTTTCCATTATAGTTGGTTTACAGTGTGGAATTTTGCTATCAAGAATTTTCCAAAGTTCCTGCTGTGGCTTGGCGAGTTAATAACACAAGTATCCATGAGCATGCAGGTTCGATCCCTGGCCTTGCTCAGTGGGTTAAGGATCTGGCGTTGCCCTGAGCTGTGGTGTAGGCCAGCAGCTGCAGCTCCAGTTTAACCCCGAGCCTAGGAACTTCCGTATGCCACAGGTACAGCCTTTAAAAGAAAAAGAGAGAAAGAGAAAGAATTTTCCATTATCTACTCTTGGGTTACATTGAAATGCAATTCTTATAGGAAAGATGGAATGAATGTCCTTCTTATTTGTTTTATTTTATTTTTTATGGCTGCACCCATGGCATATGAAAGTTCCTGGGCCAGGGATTGAACCTGAGCCAAAGGTATGACTATGCCACAGTTGCTGTAATGTCAGATCCTATAACCCATTGCCCAGAACATGAATCGAACCATCACCTCACAGTGACCCAAGAAACAGCAGTCAGATTCTTAACCCACTGCCCCACAGTGGGAACTCCAAAATTAAACTTTTTTTTTTTTGGCTGTGCCAGAGGAATGTGAAAGCTTCGGGCCAGGGATCAAATCCACACCACAGCAGCAACCCAAGCAGCTGCAGTGACATACTGAATTCTCAACTTGCTGTGACACAAGGGAACTCCTTTTCCTTCTATTTATTAATTTTTCAGAGGAATGAATTGGTTACCTAGCAATCACCTATGGTGACTGATAGATTTTTTTAAAATAACTAATAAACTCAAAGATTTTATGTATTAGATATGTTCTAATCCATTGCAATTATTATTCTTTCTGATGCTCAAATTTTCCCTTTAGATTGACTCTTGTATGTTTTTGAAATGACTTCATTGATCTTTGAAATCTCTTTCTTCTTCCTTTTCAAGAATATGTTATACATTTTATACATTTCTGGTCCAAAACAATTATAAGCCATTTTTGCAAAGAGCCTTAGTTCCTAATGAGAAGTGGTATTTTAAGACCACGTCTGGTTGCTAGGGGTATTCATTGCTGCAACAGTTCTCATTGCTTTGGGGTTGTTGTTTCTTTTGCCTTCGAGTGGGTAGAGTTAGAAAATAGTCTTTTTAAGAGGAAAAAATCATGAATTCATACTTGTGTTTCCAATTCAAGTTACTCTATGAAGGCTTTTGCTTAACCTCTTCAACTTTTTACTTGATCTCTTTTTTTCATCACTAAAAATCTCAGGTCCCATAACATAGATACAATTACTTATTTGCTTTTTTCCTACATGATAGGTATAATTGTCTTAGACAACAATACCAGATTACCACTGACATAAAATGAATGAATGAAATGAATTTTTTTTTTTTTGGCTTTTTGTCCTTTGAGGGCCATACCTGAGGCATATGGAAGTTCCCAGACTAGGGGTCTAATCAGTGCTGTTGCCGCCAGCCTACGCCACAGCGACAGCAACACCAGATCAAAGCCACGTGTGTGACCTACACCACAGCTCACGGCAACTCCAGATCCTTCACCCACTGAGCAAGGCCAGGGATTTCGAACCCGCAACCTCATGGTTCCTAGTCAGATTCCTTTCTGCTGCGCCACAATGGGAACTCTGAAATTAAAATTTTGTATAAGTTTTTTTTGTCTTTAGAATTAGGGAAGTACAGTCAAAATATATACTCTTTTTTATTTTTATTTATTTTTATTTTTTAAATTTTTTTGTCTTTTGTCTTTTTTAGGGCCATACCCGCAGCATATGGAGGCTCTCAGGCTAGGGATCGAATCAGAGCTGTAGCTGCCAGCCTATGCCACAACCACAGCAAACCCAGATCTGAGCCGCATCTGTGACATACACCACAGCTCATGGCAACGCTGGATCCTTAACCCACTGAGCAAGGCCAGGAATTGAACCCATGTCCTCATGGGTACTAGTTAGGTTCGTTAACCACTGAGCCATGATGGGAACTCCTATACTCTTTTTTTTTTTAATTTTGTTGAAATATAGTTGATTTACAATGTCATGTTAATTTCTGAATCTCTGCTATACAGCAGTGACATATATATATGAATATACATATGAAATGAATATATATATATATTTGTTTTCATATTCTTTTCCATTATGTTTTTGTTTTTTGTTTTTCGTTTTCTTTTTGCCTTTTTCTAGGGCCACACCTGCGGCATATGGACATTCTCAGGCTAGGGGTCTAATCAGAGCTGTAGCCGCTGGCCTATGCCAGAGCCACAGCAGTGTGGGATCCGAGCTGCGTCTGTGACCTACACCACAGCTCACGGCAACACTGGATCCTTAACCCACTGAGCGAGGCCAGGGATCAAACCTGCAACCTCATGGTTCCTCATGATTCATCACTGAGCCACGATGGGAACTCCTCCATTATGGTTTATCACAGGATATTGAATGCAGTTTTATCTGTGCTATACAGTAGGACCTTGTTGTTTATCCATACCATATATAATAATTTGCCTCTGCTAATCCCAAACTCCCAGTCCTTCCCTCCTCCATCTCCCCAAAATACTATATAAACTCATTTGAAACTCTTTCTCTACTTCATTGCAGTACAATTTGAAGATGGCTTCAAAGAGGTGTCCTGCAGTAATCACCAAATCTGTGAACATGAGATATCACGCTTGTGATTGTTATGCTATATGGCACAGTTCACTTTAAAAGTCTGGCAGTGTGACCTAACCCATGAGCCCCGAAAAGCAATGAGCTATGTGTGACTGAAAAGGTACTTAAGGGGAAGCCAGAGAGATTCAGTGTGTGAGAAGTTGACCTGCCTTGACTGACCTTCAAGATGGAGGAGACTCTATGAGAAGGATGCAGGCAGACTAGGAACAGAGAGTGGCCCTTGGTTAACAGCCAGCAAGGAAATGGGGACTCCAATCCCAAACTATAAGGAACTGAATTCTGCTACGAATCTGAATGAGCTTGGAAGTAGATTCTCTCCCAGAACCTCTAATAAGAGCCCATCCTAGCCAACACCTTGATTTTGATGTCATGAGCCCATGAGCAGAGAACCCAGCTAAAACTCACTTGGACTTCCCCCTAAACTGTGAGATAATAGATAGGTATTTTTTTATCTGCTAAATGTGCAGTAATCTATTATGCAGTGATAGAAAACTAATAAAGATCTTGTGCCACCAAAGTGAAATTTTTTCTTCAGTTTTTGTGGGTCAGTTTCTCTGAGTTAACTATCCATTTGCAAGATACAGTCAGTTTCAAGTTAAAATTGCACAACCATAGCATTTTCAGAAATCTTTTTTTTTTTTTTTTCTTTTTTGGGCCACACCCGAAGCATATGGAGGTTCCCAGGCTAGGGATCCAATCAGAGCTACAACTGCTGGCCTGCACCACAACCACAGCAACGGCCATATCTGAGTCACGTCTTTGACCTACGTAGCTCACAGCAATGCCGGATCCTTAACCTGCTGAGTAAGGCCAGGGATCGAACCACAACCTCATGGTTCCTGGTCAGATTCCTTTCTGCTGCGCCATGACGGGAACTCCACATTTTCAGAAATCTTGCTTTTTTCTTTGTTTCGTTTACCTGTTTATCTCTTTTCTTTATTGGAAACCACCTTTTTATTAGCTTTTGGGGCTTTCTTCCATTCTTTAATAATTTAAAAATGTAAGCAAATACCTATATATTCATACTTTTTGTTTCTCACACTAAAAATGACATGTAATAAATAATAAACACTCCTTCACCTTGCTTTTTTCGGTTCACAGTGTATCTTTGCAGCCATGCCATAATGGCTTATAGAGATTTTCTTCATTCTTTTGTGCTACTGAATCATAATTTATCCAATCAATGCCCTTTGAATAGACATCTGGAACATTTTGATGTTTTCAATTTTCTTTAATTTCAAATAATTCTGCCTTTTGAGAGGGGGAGGGAGTGGGATGGGCTAGGAGTTTGGGGTTAATAGATGCAAACTACTAGATTTAGAATGGATAAGCAATGATGTCCTGCTGTATAGCACAGGGAACTATATCCAATCACTTGTAATAGAACTCGATGGAAGATAATATGAGAAAAAGAGTGTGTGTGTGTGTGTGTGTGTGTGTGTGTGTGTGTGTAAGAGAGACTGGGTCACTCTGCTCTACCTCTGAAATTGACAGAACAATGTAAATTACTATAACAAAAAATTAAAAAACAAAAACAAATAATTCTGCCTTTTAAAGGCAACATTTTTTAAAATTTTTTTGGTCTTTTGTCTTTTTAGGGCCACACCCTTGGCATATGGAGGTTCCCAGGCTAGGGGTCCAATCAGAGCTATAGCTGCTGGCCTACGCCACAGCCACAGCAACTTGGAATCCAAGCCACATCTGCGACCTTCACCACAGCCCATGGCAATGCTGGATCCTTAACCCACTGAGCAAGGCCAGCAATCGAACCCTCAACCTCCTGGTTCCTAGTCAGATTCGTTAACCACTGAGCCACTACGGGAACTCCCTAAAGGCAACATTTTATATTTGGGATAGATTCCTTGAGTGTGACTATTACAGATCAAAGAGTAAAAGTTTATGTAATCCAGAGTTCCCTTGCCCCAATACCAAATACATGGTGTCTTTTCTTTCTTTCTTTTTTTTTTTGTAGGGATGCACCCTTGGTATATGGAGGTTCCCAGGCTAGAGATCAAATCGGAGCTACAGCTGCTAGCCTATGCCACAGCCACGGCAACATAGGATCTGAGCTTCATCTGTGATCTACACCGTGGCTCATGGCAACACCGGATCCTTAGCCCACTAAGTGAGGCCAGGGATAGAACCTGCAACCTCATGGTTACTAGTCAGCAGATTCATTTCTGTTGAGCCACAATGAGAACTCCCATAAAATATGTGTATAATCATGGTGTCTTTTCTAACACCAACAATTCCCTGATTCTCTGACTCCAGACTGGGTGTCCGATAATTCAGCTCAGTGCTGACACTAACTCCTGGAGTTAGCTCAGATCCCACCAGTTAAGGGCTCGGTCCCACAAGACTACCTCCACTTCAGTTGCCAGCTATAAATGAGGTGCCCAGGCTACTCACTTTTCTGTCCAGTAACTAAAATTCAGGGGTTCCTATGACACCCCACCCCCACCCCTCCGCACCTCAGGTTCAATAATTTGCTATAATGACTCACAGAACTCAGGAGAGTGCTTTCTTATTATTGGATACTACTTTATCACAAAGGATACAACTCAGGAACAGCCAGCTAGAAGAGGTGGATAGGGCAGGGTAAGGGTGGGGGATGCAGAGCTCCCACGCTCTCTCCAGCAGCATGTGAGAATGCCTAGCTCCCTATTCCCTTCCCATGAAGTATGGTGCCAAACTCTTGGATTTTTGTCCATCTGATAGGTGACAATGTGTTGGTGTCATTTTTAAAACTATTTGTTGAAATATAAACATACGGAAAGTGCACTTACCACAAGTATACAGCTCACCAAATTTTCACAGTGAACACATCTTTACAAGAAACACCCAGTTCAAAAAACAGAAAGTTATCTGTGCTACCCCACCCTTGACACTCGCTTTCAGACACTACATACCTTACTGCATCCTACCCATCAACCCAAATCATAAATAATGAGGTTAGGAGTTCTCTTTATGGTTCAGCAGGTTATGAACTCGATCAGTATCCATGAGGAGGTGGGTTCGATCCCTGGCCTTGCTCAGTGGGTTAAGGATCCAGCATTGCCATGTAGGTTGCAGACGTGGCTCGGATCCTGCGTTGCTGCGGCTGTGGTGTAGGCCAGCAGCTGTAGCTCCGATTCCACTCCAAGCCTGGGAACTTCCATATGCCACAGGTGTGGCCCCCAAAAGAAAAGTAAATAAATAAAAGCAAAGATTAGTTTTACCTCTTGTACTTTTCATAAATGGAATTATATAGCTTCTTAGGGTCTTTAAAAATAAAACTTTTCATTATGCTCATGAGATTCACCTGTGTTGTTGTATAAAACAAAGAATTTTGCCCCCAATCCGGTTCTCCAAGGATCAAGATATTAGCCACAGTAGTCAGTCACTGACCTGCTATGCAACCTGAAAGGAGTTCAGGACAAAAACAGGACAAAGCATTCTGCGTTTTGGATATATGGGCTGCGTTGCCAAGTCACAAGTAAGTTTAGTGGACAATGGTTCACATTTTTGCAAAGTGGTTGTGCCAATTTACACTCCCAATGAAGCAGGCTACTAACTCAGGTAGTCAGTGTAGGAGCAGGGGCTTCGATGAATTCTTTGATGTGGTTATTGATTAATATTTGTGGCTTAAGGGCTCCAGGGAGTAACATCCCCACAGGCCTTGTTTACTATAGGGAGTGTACCTATGCCCAGATGGACATTAATCTCTAACACCCTGTGACTCAGTCTATGGGAAGAGAAGGGCAAAGAAACCTTGAGACTTACAGACATTTCCACCCCTAAGACCCCTATTGGACAAGGACTGATATAGGTAATTGGGCCAGGCCAATGGGAGAAAACCACATCTTTCTGGACCCCACATTGGTATCCTCCATCTTTAAGGGATAAAAACCCATATAGGACAATAGAGAGGGAGACTCTTCTCCCCCCTCCCAGCTGTCCTGGAAGCTATTTGCTTTCCTGTAGTAAAGACTTTGCTTGCTTGCTGCCTTTGTTTTCGGGAAGTTCATTCTTCGGCTCTGTGAACAAGAATCCAGATTCTGGTACCGTCTTTCCAGCATTGCCAACAGCAGTGTATATGAAGATTGGTTGCTCCGAATCTTTGGAGTGTAAACACTTGGTCCTGGAGTAATCTGCATTTGCATTTCAGTTATTAGGAGTGAAACAGCACTTTTTCATAGATTTAGGGGGGCATTTCACCCTCTCTTTTTCTGTGAGCCATATTCATCATTTGCCCATTTTTAATTAAGTTTTTGGTATTTTGCCTCCAAATTTTTAACAGCTCTTCACATATCAGAGATACCAGCCTGTGCTTGTTATTATCTCTTTGTCACCTCCCAAGCAACTGTCTGGATGTACGCCTGGGAGGCTGACCCTTACCTCCTCCACCACCCTGACTCCCTTGATAGTTGGTTTCTGGTTGGGTGTGGCCAACGGGAAGGACTGGCAGAAGGAGGGAGGGTGGAATGAGAGAGAGGTGAGACTGTTTTGCCCTTTGTCTTCCTGGCTCAGCAGTGACTCCTTCTCCCTTGATAAAGCTTCCTTCTCAATAGTTCAGCTCTCAGTGGACTCTAATAACATCATTTCCTTCTTGTCTGTTCAGCCCTAGAGTTGCTGAGGACATCCCGATGCTAGTCTCTGGGACGATCACATCCCTGCTTTGTTACCTTAACCCTGCCCATAACTCTGCAGGTCATCCTTTAATTAATTTATCTTTATTTGAGCTATTTGGGAATGAATTCCAGTTCCTCCTAGGATTCTAATTGTCACATATTCCTTTGTGACACAAGTTGAAAATACATTTTTTCTTGGTTCATCATTTTTTTCTTTGACTTTACTTATGGTGACTTCTTTTGGGGGGGGCCACACTTGTGACATTTGGAAATTCCCAGGCTACAGGTCAAATCAGAGCTACAGCTGCTGGCCTACACCACAGCGATAGCAACACCAGAACCCAGCCATGTCTACAACCCACATCACAGCTCACAGCAACTCCATATCCTTAACCCATTGAGTGAGGCCAGGGATCGAACCCAAATCCTCATGGACACTAGATGGATTCATTTCTGCTCTACCATAACAGGAACTCCCAACTTATGGTGACTTCTTACAAAAAAATTTTTTTCAATTGTGTAGTCAAATTTATCTTTATTATTATTACTTCTGTCATAGTTAGGAAAGTTTTTCCACTTGTAAAAGAATTAATCCTCATTTTCTTTTGGTATTTGTTAGGGTTTCATTGTTGACATTTAGATCTCTGATCCATTTGGGATTTATCCTTTGCACAAACTGTTAAATCATCTTCTGGGAGGAATTTCTTTCTTTTTTTTTTTTTTGTCTTTTTGCCATTTCTTGAGTCGCTCCCGCGGCATATGGCGGTTCCCAGGCTAAGGGTCGAATCGGAGCCATAGCCGCTGGCCTACACCAGAACCACAACAACGTGGGATCCAAGCCATGTCTGCGACCTACACCACAGCTCACGGCAACGCCGGATCCTCAACCCACTGAGGATCAGGAATCGAAGCAGCAACCTCATGGTTCCTAGTTGGATTCATTAACCATTGCACCACGATGGGAACTGGGAGGAATTTCTAGTGGCTCAGTGGGTTAAGGATCCAGTGTTGTCACTGCTGTGGCTCAGATTGCAGATATGGCCTGGGTTTGATTCCTGGCCTGAGAGCCTCCACATGTCGTGGGCATGGCCAAAAAAACAAACAAACAAAAAAAAACACAAAACTCCTTCTGGGGAAAAACTGTATTGGTTTGGAAAACATTATTTTCTGGGGAGTGTAAAAATTACAGTAATGGTAAAAATAATTTAAATCTTTTTTTTTTTTTTGCCTTGCTCAAGGCATGTGGAACTTCCCAGGCCAGGGAAGGAACCCATGCCACATCAGCAACCCAATGCCCCAAGAAGTGGGATCCTTAACCCACTTCACCACAGGAGAACTCCTATTATAATCTTTTATATGCCTATTCAGTACATTACAGTCTAAGACAGATTCAAATATAATAATAATAGTAGTAGTAGTAGTAATAATAATAATAATAAAATATATGACCATAGCTAAATTTAACTAACCAGAGCCTTAAATAACTAGAGCTTGCTAAGTTCTTGGCATTTTACAAGCATATATCATTTAATCCTCATCACGACTCTAAGAAATAGGTCCTATTATCATAACCATTTTTCAAGGAAGGAAAATAAGGCTGAGGGGGAGTAAAAGGAAATAACTGCCCAGCCATACTCAGTCACTAAGTGCTGGTTTCAACCTCAGCAGTCTAACTCCAGAGTTTTCAGGTTTTAAACCACTGTGTGTGATATGGATAGAGTAGGATGATTAAATAGTCAGTTTTTAAAATCCCACTAGGGAATTAAAGACAAGGAATTTTAAGGGCATTTTGGAGACTGTGGCAAGCTCAGGACCACTCAAGAAAAGAATCCAGTAACCTCGTAACAGTGTACACTACCTTAAGGGAAGTCCAGGTGCATCTAAGCACCACACTCAATCCACCAACCCCAAAAGCTGGAACACAGACAATAGATATGGGGTCTGAATCTTCTTACCTGAAGTCAGGGAGTTAACGTTTATTGAGGAGCAGCATTTCTGCATGTAGCCAAGACAGAAATATAGGTGAAAGGGACGGAGCTGGGGGGACTAGGTAAAAGGGGATAGTATACAGAAACCTGATTGAATTACCATATTCGAGTATATGCTACCATCCTTTTTCTAATACAGATATGATTTAAATGGCGCCATGACAGTCCCAGTTAAACCACATAGGTTCAAAGGAGGAACTATAATGTAAACCTTGACATCTATCCCCAAATGAGGAAGACACTGGTCTTCTCTCCTCCACATCTTTTTCTTTGATTATAAAAATATAGCCCTCTTTGTTCTCGGGGCTACTGTATTCCTTTGTCAGCCTGCTGTGTCTCTCACAGGCGTCCTAGACTAATAAACCCACTCTTTGCCTGTCACTTTCCTTCATGCTGAATTCTTTCTGCTGTAAGACAAAAGAATGTGAGCTTCAATAAGTCCTGACACCAGGGGAACTGTTTCTGTCTTTCTTTCTTTTTCTTTTTTTCTTTTTTTGGTCTTTTTAGGGCTGCACCCATAGCATATGAAAGTTCCTAGACTAGGGGTCTAATCAGAGCTGTAGCTGCTGGCCTACACCACAGCCACAGCAACACCAGATCTGAGCCACATGTGCAACCTACATCACAGCTCACGGCAACGCTGAGCTTAACTCACTGAGCGGGGCCAGGGATCGAACCTGTGTCCTCATGGATGCTAGTCAGATTCATTTCCACTGAGCCACGACAGGAACTCCCAGGTGAGAATTTTCAATTAAAAGACAGTGGATTCAAGTCTCCTCCTAAGTCAAGGATCATGGGTTCAAGTCTCAGTTGGAGGTGTGGGTGGATTCAAGTCCCAGCCTGTGGATTGGAGTCCCAATTTGAGTTTTGGCTGGGTTAAAGTCCTACCTGGAAGGAGAGTGGTTTCTGTGTATGAGCCTATTTAACTCTCAGGAAGATTCTGTGAAGTAGGTTATTACTGTTCCCATACTAAACTGCACAAAAGTGAAGTGAAGAAACATTAACTGGGGAGTTCCCGTCGTGGCGCAGTGGTTAACGAATCCGACTAGGAACCATGAGGTTGCAGGTTCGGTCCCTGCCCTTGCTCAGTGGGTTAACAATCCGGCGTGGCCGTGAGCTGTGGTGTAGGTTGCAGACATGGCTCAGATCCCACGTTGCTGTGGCTCTGGCGTAGGCCAGTGGCTACAGCTCCGATTTGACCCCTAGCCTGGGAACCTCCATATGCCGCGGGAGCGGCCCAAGAAATAGCAACAACAACAACAACAACAATAAAAAGGACAAAAGACAAAAAAAAAGAAAAGAAACATTAACTGAATCACCCAACATTTGCATTTTGTAAGTGGGACATCTAGGTCTAGCTGGAACCCAGATTTGGGAACTAGGAGAGCTGGGGTTTTTGACTCCTCTTCCTCTGCATCCCACATCCATGCAGACCCCAGAGTCAGTCCAGCAGAACCCCTTCAGATTTAAGGGGAGGCCAAGCTGAAGAGAGACGAAACCATTAATACTGGCGTCTTGAGCAGCTGCCAAGTTCTCCCTGACTGGGACTTGAAGGCCACTCACTGCCTAGGGAACCAGGTTTCTACTCTAGCTGTAACCAGAGTGATGACTGATAACTTTGTAATGGTAACTTTCTTGGGAAAGCTAATAGAATGCATGGCAAAAGAAAACACTTTCACTTAGCAACACGGGGAAAAATTGTCTGAATGAACTGAAAGACCTCAGCAGGCTTTTTATTTTATTTTTTTATTTTTTTTTTTTGCCTTTTCTAGGGCCACTCCCTTGGCATAGGGAGGTTCCCAGGCTAGGGGTCTAATTGAAGCTGTAGCCACCGGCCTACACCACAGCTCAGGGCAACGCCGGATCCTTAACCCACTGAGCAAGGCCAGGGGTCAAACCTGAAACCTCATGGTTCCTAATCAGATTCGTTAACCACTACGCCAGGACGGGAACTCCTCAGCAGGCCTTAAATTAGGGCATTCAAGGGGGACACAGGGTATCCTTAAAAAAGGTCTAGAAAATTGGCTTGGAACTGAGCTAGGATATATGGTGTGTGTGTGTGAGTGTGTGTGTGCACGCGCACACACGTACATATTGCTATGTATCTATGTCTGTATATATGTACCTACATACAAATATATATATATATAGTAGGATATGTGCATACTTTTCATCAGTTTTTTAGTATTTTCCACCCCACCATTGATTTCACGACATGAGTTTAAAGTGGGACCTACCAGAATGGCTGCTTTTATTCAGGTATGGATATAAAGTATTTCAGATACATCATGATTTCAGAGATATTAAAATGTGTGCATATACAATTCGTACAATTTTTTCATCCTACCTGATAGTTGCTATCAGTATAAAAATATGCTCTTTCTGCTCCTATTTAAGAAAGAAAGAGGGGACTTCTCACTGTGGCACAACGGGATCAGCAGCATCTCTGCAGCAGCCGGATGCAGGTTCGATCCCAGCCCTGCACGGTGGGTTAAAGGATCCAGCATTGCAATAGCTGTGGCATAGATTGCAGCTGAGGCTCAGATCTGATCCCTGGCCCAGGGATCACTCCCTCCTTCTAGACGTGCTTCCCCCTCTTGGCTTCCAGGACATCTCCCTTCTCAGTCTCAGGACAGGCTTTCCTCTCCTGAGGAAACGGGTCCTCCTTTCCTCGACCCCTCAGTGTTGCCATGCTCCAGGGCTCAGCGCTGCGTCCTCTTCCCCTCTCTATATTCACTCACTCCCTCGATGATGTCATTCTCAGTGTTATGGGTTGAAATTATGTCTTCCCAAAGCTATGTTGAAGTCCAGTATCTTGGAATGTGACCTTATTTGGAAATAGGGTTACTGCAGACACAATTAGTTAAGGTGAAGATGAGGTCCTGGTGGTGTAGGGTGGGTCCTTAATTCAATATGACTGTCGTTCTTTGAAGAGACACAGAGATAGAGATACACGGAGAAGGGTCGGAGAGAGCAACATGTGATGACAGAAATAGAGATTCAAAGTGCTGCATCTACAAGCCAAGGGACACCAAGGAGAGCCAGCAAATCCCCGTAAGCTAGGAAGAGGCAAGGAAGGATTCTGTTCTGCATGTGTCAAGCATGGCCCACTGATATTTTATTTGGGGATACCTAACCTCTAAAGCTGTGAACCAACAATTATTCCTTGCTTTAAGCCTCCCAGTTTGTAGCACCTCATTACACAGTCCTAGAAAATTAACATGTCTACTCCTAGCTCTAGAAGCTAGTCTATCCCTTGAAGATTCCCCAGGTTTTTTGGCCACATCCACAGCATGTGGAAGTTCCTGGGTCAAGGATTGAACCCAAGTCACAGGAGTAACAGCAGTGAATCCTTAACCACCAGGCCACCAGGGAACTCCTGAAAATCCCCAAATTTATGTCTGTGGCTCATACTTCTTTTCAACTGTTTACTTCATATCCCCATTTGGATAACCAACAGGCATCTCAAACGCAATGTGTCCAAACTCAATTTCTGATCTCCATCACTTACCTCCACCTGTAGGCTTCTCCATCTCCATTGATAACAACTCTATCCTTCCTGCTGTTCAGGACCATAGCTTTGGTGTCAACCTTGACACTTCCTTTTTTTTTTTTTTTTGTCTTTTATCTTTTCAGGGTTGCAGGGTATATGGAGGTTCTCGGGTTTGGGGTCCAATCAGAGCTATTGCTGCCGGTCTACACCAGAGACACAGCAATGCCAGATCCAAGCCGTGTCTGTGACCTATACCACAGCTCACGGCAATGCTGGATCCTTAACCCACTGAGCGAGGCCTAGGATCGAATCTGCAATCTCATGGTTCCTAGTCGGATTCTTTGCACTGCACCAAGATGGGAACTCCCCCCGCCTTTTTTTTTTTTCTTAAATCTTATACCCCACATCCAACATATAAGGAACTCTTATTACCCCTACTAATGAACCACGAATCCAACTCTTTCTCACCTCCCTCATTGTTAGCATTCAGGTCCAAGAAACTGTTATCCTCTGTACAAATTTCTCCCACTTCTACTCCTGGTAGAAATCAAAGTCCTCACCATGGGCTGTGAGGCCCCATCAGAATGCCCTCTTCTCTCTTACCTGTGTGACCCCATCTCTTACCTGTCTAATCCTGTCTGATCCTGTCTCCTCCGACTCCGCTGGCTTGCTCACTTTGCTCCAGCCACCTGAGCTTACTTGCTGTTTCTTGAAGATGCAAGGCACACTCCTTCCCTGGATCCTTTGTGCTAGCTGATCTGTCTGTCTAGCTGATCTGCCTGCCTGGAATGACCTTTCTAGACATCCTAATGATTAATTCCCTCACCTCCTTCAGGCCTTTGCTCAAGTATCAGATTCTCAATAAGCCCTACCCTAATCGTCCTGGTTTTTTGTTTTGTTTTGTTTTTGTTTTTTGCTTTTTAGGGCCACACTCTCAGCATATGGAGGTTCCCAGGCCAGGGGTCAAATTGGAGCTGTAGCTGCTGGCCTACGCCACAGCACAGCAACACCAGATCTGAGGTGCATCTGTAATCTACACCACAGCTCACGGCAACACTGGATCCTTGACCCACTGATCAAGGCCAGGGACCAAACCTGCATCCTCATGGATGCTAGTCAGATTCATTAACCGCTGAGCCATGACAGGAACTCCCCTGATGGTCCTGTTTATTACTGAAAAACCACCCTCTATCATCTGTATGTGGATATTCCTTATCTTGCTCTAATTTTGATTAGAATGGACACTCCTTGAGGGCAGGAATCTTTGTCTTTTTGTTCACTGATGTATCTCAAGTGTACATGAACTGTGCTCAACAAATACTTGCTTAGACGAAAACACATATTAATATGAATATTTGGATATATTTATCAAGTGTTTAACTGCATTCTTGTTTTTAAATTACATATTTAAAATAAGGAAATAATATCTACTTTTTATAAACTATTCAATACAGAAAGTGCGTAAAGTGTAAAGTGAAAAATAAAAGTGCCTGTTTCCAATAATCCACATCCAAATGTAATCACTATTTCTGGTTTGGTGTGTGAAAATTGATCAAGGGAAACCCTCTAAAATAAATTCAAGAGGCCAGAAGGGGGAGCCCTCAGGCAGACCCACTCCATCACATTCACAGGAAGTATTGTCGATTACAGGCAGAAGAACCATCAACAGGAAGGTATCACCTACAGGTCCCAACAGGAAAAGATGAACACTGCATCACCTAAGAAGTCCACTACTCCGGCAATTCATCCAATGAGAAACAGTCATCACCCAGAGCTCTCACTGTTCAATGGACTGTCCCTCAAAACAACCCCTCCCAGTTCCCTTTTCTGTAAAATAATGTTGCTCTTCTTTGTCTGTTGGAAACTTGCCTGGGGTTTTTGCTGTGGCTTGCTTGTCTCAAATTGCAATTCTCTGCTATTCTTGAATAAACTCGTTTTTGCTGGTAAAATAACTCATTGGTTTGTTGGTTGTTTTGCTCGTTTGTTTAGGGCGGCACCTACAGCATATGGAAGTTCCTGGGCCAGGGGTTGAATCTGAGCCATAGGTGAAATCTATGCTGTAACTGTGGCAACAGAGGATCCTTTAATCCACTGCACTTGGCCAAGGATTAAACTCACTTTCTCTGCAGCAACCAGAGCATTGCAGTCAAATTCTTAACCCACTGTACCACAGAGGGAACTCCCCCACTGTTTCATCTTTAAAGTAAACAGGTATATATTCTTCTAGATTTTTACGTGCATGCAGATGTGCACACAGATACATATATGCTTATGAAAATGAGATAATACTACTTAAGTATTTTCTAGAACATTTTCATTGACTGTATCACAGGTAAATTTCCATATCAGCACAGATAGACCTATTTTATTATTTTTAATCGTTTTCTATATGTACTGCACAGATAACTAAGATTTTTTTAAATGATGGAGTCTTTGGTTTATGGAGATGTTTGTTACCTAAAGTTTTAGCAAACATCATCAGTTTTTAATTTGAGATATGAAGTATTTGGGAAAGAGACTGTCCCACTTACTTTTATCTATAAATAAATTATTTTTAAAAAGCCATTTGTAAATAATATTACTAATGAACAGATAATTAAGAAAATAAGCACTTTGGGAGTTCCCATTGTGGCTCAGTGGAAACGAATCTGATTAGCATCTGTTAGAACACTAGTTCAATCCTGGGCCTGCTCAGTGCGTTAAGGATCCGGTGCTGCTGTGGCTGTGGTGCAGGCTGGCAGCTACAGCTCCAATCTGACCCCTAGCCTGGGAACTCAATATGCCATGGGTGCAGCCCTAAAAAGACACAAAAAAAAGAAAAGAAAAAAGAAAAGAAGTACTTTCATACTACCATCTAATAAAGCTAGTGCTAGAGATGGACCATTTATGTTGAAGCTATATAATGTACACACTAATAAGAGGCCATTCTTTACATTTACTAAGCTAGTTTGTGACTGGGGGGGTCAGAGCTCTTTGGGTGATTCCACTTATGCTTCCCTGTTTTACTGCATCCAAAGATAGACACTGAATATACAGGTCTGACTGAAGCCTAGTGAGGCTGCAGAGGCAGGAGGGTGGAACACAATTCATATTGTATTCACTGAGCAGTTGAGAAGTCCAAGATCAAGGTACCAATAGATCTTATATCTGGTGAGGATCTGCTTCCCAGGTTGCAGATGGCCATCTTTTTGTATCTGCACAAGGTAGAGAGCAGAGAGAAGCAAAATTTCTTGTCTCTCTCTCTTTTTTTTTTTTTCCCTTTTGTCTTTTTAGGGCTGCACCTGTGGCATATGGAGGTTCCCAGGCTAGGGGTCTAATCAGAGCTACAGTTGCTGGCCTACACCACAGCTCATGGCAACACCGGATCCTTTACCCACTGAGTAGGCCAGGGATCAAACCCACAACCTCATGGCTCCTAGGCCATGATGGGAACTCTTTGTCTCTTCTTATAAGTGTGCTAATCCCATTCATGAGGGCTCCATCCTCATGACCTAATCACCTCGCAAATGCCCTACCTGCAGATATCATCAGATGTGGGATTAGGCTCCAATATATGAATTTAGGGGAACATAAACATTCAGTCCATTGCAGAATGTGTAAGTGTATATGTGTGGGTACACATAAGTATACACACACATCTGCATTTATTAAGCACCTACTTTATGTGGAATTTTCATTCATTATGTTACTTAATCTTCATAAGGATCTAGTGAGTCAAGTAGAACCACCGTCCCCAGTTTACAAATGTGGACACTGAGGCAGAGGGAAGTTTCATAAAACGTTTTGGTGGGGGTGGGAGAAAGGACTGATTACAGAATTGAAGTTCTCACTTTTGAATTTGAAATACAGGTCTCTGTTAACTAGCAGCTCATTAGTCATCATGGGGACTATGAAATAATGCAAATAAAATGCCTAATAGGGAAACTGGAACTTAGTAGGAACCCAGCACATATTTTTCAGATACGAATATCTATGTACTCTGCAGAAAGCATTTTTCAAAAAGTTGTCTGGGGGAGTTCCCTTGTGGCACAGTGGGTTAAAGATCTGGTATTGTCACTGCAGTGGCTTAGATGATCGCCATGGCACAGGTTCCATCCTTGATCCAGGAACTTCCATATGCTGTGGGAGCAACAACAACAACAAAATGTTTCCGGGGAGTTCCCGTTGTGGCGCAGTGGTTAACGAATCCAACTAGGAACCATGAGGTTGCGGGTTCGGTCCCTGCCCTTGCTCAGTGGGTTAACAATCCGGCGTGGCCGTGAGCTGTGGTGTAGGTTGCAGACGCGGCTCAGATCCCGCGTTGCTGTGGCTCTGGCGTAGGCCGGTGGCTACAGCTCCAATTCAACCCCTAGCCTGGGAACCTCCATATGCCGCGGGAGCGGCCCAAGAAATAGCAACAACAACAACAAGACAAAAGACAAAAAAAAAAAAAGGTTTCCTGGGGTGTTCCTGGGGGAGCCAAATGGGTTAAGGATCTGGTGTTGTCACTGCTGTGTCACTGTTGGATCCTTGGCCTTGAAACTTCCACGTGTGTGGGCATGGCCACAAGAATGAAACAAACCAAAAAAAGTTGTCTGGGTTTAATTAACAATTTTACACAGATAATCCTCCATCCTAAAAGCAAAAATTGTCTACAGAAATTTTTAAATGCTCATATCTCCTAATTCTTCTTCCTTTTCTATTGCTATCCTCCACACACACACAAACAGGGCAGATGCTATCCTCCACACACACACAAACAGGGCAGTTGCACACAACTGTTGCAAGTGAGGTCTGCAACCCACAGAACCCTGGATGGCTTCACTCACAGGCAGATGTGACCCAGAGCAAAACCCAAGAAATAGCAAAAAGACAAAAAAAATTTTTTTAAAAATCACTATCTAAAATGGAATATATATATATATATATTTTTTTGCTATTTCTTGGGCCGCTCCCGCGGCATATGGAGGTTCCCAGGCTAGGGGTCCAATCGGAGCTGTAGCCACCAGCCTACGCCAGAGCCACAGCAACGCAGGATCCGAGCCGCGTCTGCAACCTACACCACAGCTCACGGCCACGCCGGATCGTTAACCCACTGAGCAAGGGCAGGGACCGAACCCGCAACCTCATGGTTCCTAGTCGGATTCGTTAACCACTGCGCCACAACGGGAACTCCGGAATATATTTCTTATTAAGGCTTCTCCACCCAAGCATAAGCTCCATGAGGGCAGGAATTTTTGTCTTCCTTGTTTACTTGTAACTTTAGTGCCAGGAGCTGATATATCATGGCTACACAGAAAACACTGTTGGGAGTTCCCTTTGTGGATCAGAGGAAATGGGGAATCTGACTAGCATCCATGAGGAGGCAGGTTCAACCCCTGGCCTCCCTCAGTGTGTTAAGGATCCGGCATTGCCATGAGCTGTGGTGCAGGTCACAGACAGGGTTCAGATCCCGCCTTGCTGTGGCTGTGGTGTAGACCAGCAGCTATAGCTCCAATTCAATCCCTAGCCTGGGAATCTCCATATGCCACAGGTGCAACCCTGAAAAGCCAAAAAAAAAAACAAAAAACAAAAAACAGAAAAAAAGAGAGAGAGGGAGAGAGAAGAAAATGCTCTTGAATGCAGGAATGAACAAGCAACAAAATTATGCTTGTTTTGGAGTTCCCATTGTGGCTCAGTGGTAATGATCCTGACTAGTATCCATGAGGACGAGGGTTTGATCCCTGGCCTCATTAGTGAGTTAAGGATCACTGAGTTGTCATGAGCTGTGGTGCTGGTCACAGACATGGCTTGGATCTGGCACTGCTGTGGCTGTGGCATGGGCCAGCAGCTACAGCTCCATATTAGACCCCTAACCTGGGAACTTCCATATGCCTCAAGTGTGGCCCTAAAAAGACCAAAAAAAAATATATATATATATATATATGCATATCTCGATATGTTAACCCTAATAGATGACATTGTGAAGAGGTCAGACACTTGCAATTATAGATAGGATCACCATGAATATGACATAAAAATGCAGACCCGGTCACCTAACCTGTATTGGTAAATCCAACATCATAAGTGGCAGTGATTTTCCAAACTCATGAATAAGTCTCAGTGAGGTTTGAGCAAATCGAAGTACATGCTTCCCTGAATTTACACAATAATGGCATTCATAAACAATCTGGTGCATAGCAGAACCACGTAAAACAAAACAAACAACATTTTTGTGCTCAGATTAAAACAGTTTGAATCTAGATTCAGAAAGTGACAAGTTTTTTGGGTGCGTGGGTCTTTCAAAAGTCGTAAGTGAGAGGAATTTTTTTTTTTGCTTTGGATTGTATCATGTACAGCAAGACGTCTAGTATCCTTGGCCCCCACCCTCTAAATGCCAGGAGTGCCCTCTAATCATTGTGACTACCCCCAAATGTTCCCACAGATTTCTCAAAGTGTCATTTTGAGAACCACTGAAGGAGATGCTTTCTGTTCTAAGTAGCAGAGAAATAAACCCACATAAGTTTAATAAAAGAGTATTTATTGGCAGTTCCCACTGTGGTGCAGTGGGTTGAGAGTTTGACTGCAGTGGCTCGGGTCACTGTGGAGACACGGGTTCAATCCCCAGCTTGAGCAGTGGGTTAAAGGATCCGGTATTGCCACAGCTGTACCATAGGTTTCAGCTGCAGCTCGGATTCTATCCCTGGCCTGGGAAACTTCCATAAAAAATATATATTTATTGGGTCCTATAACTGATGGGTCCAGGGGTACATCAACTTCAAGGAAATCTTCATCCAGGATCCAATTGTTTAGCCAGGACCTAAATTCTCCTATTTCTCACCTCCCAACACATACCTTTCTGTACTCTGTTTCCTAAGTTCTGGGTCCACCCAATATTCTCTGCAAAATGTCCTTGAGGCTTCATTCTGACCATTCCCCATCCCTGAACCAATCACGTGGTTGAGAAGTGTGGGAAGTGCTGACAATCAGAGTCCACTCTGACTGTGGGACTGGGAGAGGTCAATCCTATGTAAATCCCGTGGCTGACCCCCAGGGGGAGCAACGATTTCTTGAAGGAAATCTGAGGGTAACCTGCCAGCAGGAAAGGGAATGGATGCTGAACAGCAACTAGGTACCCACAACTCCTGAAGAGTCAGTATCTCTGGGAATGTAGCCTGAAACTCAGCAGCTTCACAAACTACCCCCAGGGATTCTTTTTTTTCAAAGAGCTTTATTGAGACACAATTTACATACCACAAAGTTCATCCATTTAAAATGTATAATTCATTGCTTTTTAATATATTCATAGTGGTGCAACTAACACCATAATCCAATTTTAGAAGATTTTCATCACCTCCAAAAAAGACCCTTTACCCCATTAGCAGTCATTTCCGTACCACTCCATCCCCAGCTCTTGGCAATTACTAATTGTCTTTCTGTCTCTTTAGATTTATTATTCCAAATATTTAATAGAAATGGAATTATGCAATATGTGACCTTTTGTGTCTGGCTTCTTTCACTTGCATAAATAATGTTTCCAAGGTTCATCCATGTTTTAGCTTGTGTCAGCATTTCATTCATTTTTATGGCTGAATAAAACATCCATCGTATGGTTAGGCCACGTTTTGTCTATCCATTCACCCATGGTCAGATATTTGGGTAATTTCCACTTTGGGGCTATTATGAATAATGCTGCTATGAACATTTATATACAGATTTTTGTATGATGTATATTTTTATTTCGCTCTACCTAGAAGTGAAATTCCTGGGTCATATGGTACCTTTATGTTTCATATTTTGAGGAGCTGCCAAACTGGTTTCTAAAATGGTTGCATCATTTGACATTCCCACCAGCATGTACAAGCGTTCTTATTTCTCCGCCTCTTCCATAATGTTTGTTGCTGTCTTTTTCATTACAACCATCCTGTGGGTGTAAGGTGGAAACTTACTGTTTTTTCTTTTTTTGTTTTGTTTTGGCCATATCCATAGCAAGTTCTAGAGCCAGGGATTGAACCCCAGTCACAGCATCGACCCAAGTCTCTGCTGTAACAATGCCGGATCCTTCACCCACTGAGCCACAAGAGAACTCTGGAAGCTTGTTGTTCTGACTAATGACATCCAGCTGCTTTTCATGTGCTTATTGGGCATTTGCATACCTTCTTCAGAGATAGGTATGTTCAGATCCTTTGCCTATTTTAAAAATGGGCTGTCAACCTTTTCATTATTGAGTTGTAAAAGTTCTTTATTATAGTGTGGATACATGTCCTTTATCAGATATACGATTTGCAAATAATTTATCCCATCCTGTGAGTTGTCTTTTTTCTTTTTTTCTTTTTTTAGGGCTACACCTGCAGCATATGAAAATTTCCAAGCTAGGGGTCAAATTGGAGCTGTAGCTGCTGGCTTATGCCACAGCCACACCAACACCAGATCTGAGCCATATCTGTGACCTACACTGCAGCTTGTGGTAATGCCAGATCCTTAACCCACTGAGCAAGGCCAGGGATCAAACCCATGTCCTCATGGATACTAGTCTGGTTCTTAACCCACTGAGTCACAATGGGAAATCTTTTTTTTTTTCCCTCAGTGTGCAGTGCCTTGATGTGGGCTCTCAGTACCCAGACCAGGAATTGAACCCAGGCCAAAGTGGTGAAAACACCAAATCCTAACCACTAGACCACTAGGGAACTCCTTCTTTTCGTTTTCTTTTTCTCTTTTCTTTCTTTCTTTCTTTTTTTTTTTTTTTTTTTTTTTTTTTTTTTTTTTTTTTTTGCCTAGCCTGAGGCATGAGGAAGTTCCCAGCCAGGGATGGAGCCCTCACTGAAACAGCAACCTAAGCCACTGCAGTGACACCACCAGATTCTTAACCCACTGCATCAAAAGAGGACTCCTTAAAGTTTTAACTTTTGATGAAATCTAGCATATCCAACTTCTCTTTAATTGCTTGTGCTTTTAGTGTTTTATCTAAGAAATCTCCAAGGGGTACTTATAAATCCCAAAGTTTGGGAATTCCCATTGTGGCTCAGTGGAAACGAATCTGACTAGTATCCATGAGGATGCAGGTTCAATCCCTGGCCTCACTCAGAGAGTTAAGGATCCAGTGTTGCCATGAGCTGTGGTGTAGGTCGTAGACATAGCTTGGATACCCTGTTGCTATGCCATGGTGTAGGCTGACAGCTATAGCTCTGATTTGACCCCTAGCCTGGGAACCTCCATATGCTGTGGGTGAGGCCCTAAAAAGACAAAAAAAAAAAGCAGAGTTCTGAGAACCAGAAGCCTCTGAAGACATACTTAAATTATTTTTATTTTTTCATTAATATATTTTAAATGTTTTATTGGGTTAGGCCCTGGTCCTCCAGTGGTGCATAAACCAGGTTCCTGTTCTCATGGAATTTGTGTCTACAAGTGGAGGTATACCATGGACAGACAGAAAAAAAATACATATATATATAAGTTGGGATAAATTTTATATTAGGGCTCTGAGAGAGACCAGAGGTTTAGATAGGTCAAGGAAGACTCCTCTGAGGTGGTGCCAATTTAAACTGAGATGTCAGGGGTAAGAAGGATTCAGTGTGTGAAGAGCGGCAGAATGATATTCCATGTGGAACATGCCAACATACTTCCCAGTTTTGCTTTGGTTTGGTTTAGTTTTACATGAATTGCTGTATTGAAAAGATATTTTATATAAACAATGTCTTATCATATGCAGATTCTTCAATCAGCATTTAGAATTCACTTGCATGAGGCCTCTCATCTTAGTTCAGAAGTCTTGGGGGGTGGCAAAAGGAAGAGCTTATGAAACTGATTTGGGAGAAGAAAATTATTATATGTCTTTCTCTTATTTTTTGAAGAAAAATTAATCCTTACCCAAAATCAATGTCATGTTTTTCACACAACTGTATCTGTATGGCGATATATAGTGAACTAATACATATTTCTGCTACATTTTCTCTGTGTTTGAATACTGATCACAGTTCAATATTAGCTTCAGAAGAAAAAAAAAATCTCAAGAAAGCAATTGGAAAAATGCATTTGTTGGCAGCAGTTTCTATCCTTGAATGCACAGTAGGTTCTGAGCTATGAGCTATGAGAAGAAAAACCTTTGTGATAAATAATATATCTCATAATGAGCAGCAGGAGAAAAAAAAATATTTTCAGTTGAAGAGTTCAAAGTGAAATAGAGGAAGTCTGGAAAGGACAGCTTTTGCATCAGGGGTGGATATGGAGCTGAAAGAGCCATAACCGCTTTTGATCTCCATTCTCTCTATGCCAGTCTATGGCATATATTACTAGACCTTTCTTGAATACCAGCTTTTAAAAGGGTTTAGCTCTCAGGTTCTACAGCATTAGGCAATTTACTTATCTCATTTCATCTCTTTAACTCCACAGATAGGCAGGTATGAGTATGCCTAATTTATATATGAATAAGCTGAGATTCAGAGAGGTTAAATAACTCCCCCTGGGTCACAAAGCTAAGCCAGTGTCTGAGTCGATGCAAATAAAAAATAAATAAATAAACAGGAATTTCAGAATGAAAGTCTAAAATACTCTTGAGAACAGACTGCTTGAAGCACCTTCAGTCATCTGGCTTATTGGTGACCTAGACTCTGAGAGGAGTTTCAGCTTCCAGTTTTTGACCAAATAAAGCATCTGTCTCATAGGAATATTAAGGCACCCCATTTACTTTTTGTGTCCTCATTATCCCATTTGTCTCTGAAGACAAGCTGGGTTTAGGTCAGGAGCTCTAGTAAATTATCCATCTAAATGGTACCTTAGTGGCCTAATAATAAGAAGAAAGCAACTCCCCCAGTGCCAGTCTGTAGACAAGGGACTAACTAATGCATTTATTAAAGCAGATGGATTTTAGAGGAATTTGAATCCTGGGAAGGCCATCACTTTTTGCTGGAGTTCGGTAAACTAGGCTTTATAACTTTTTTTTCTTTTCTCCTTCCAACACCCATCTGTCCCATATGGAAGTTCCCTGGTTAGGGGTCGAGTGGGAGCTGCAACTGAGGCCTAGCCACAGCCATGGGTAACACCAGATGCCAGCCACATCTACACCTACCTGCATCTTGGGGCAAGGGTTGGGGGGGGTGTTCACTGAAAGAGGTCAGGGATTGAACCCGCATCTTCGCAGAGAACCCGAATCTTCGTAGCCCAATGAGCTACAGCCTAAACTCTGATAACGTCTTAAACTGATTCTTTTGCTGCCCTGTTTCTCTCCCTTCCTTTTCTTTCTCCCTTCCTAAGGCAGTTTTACCGTTCGGTTCAACTTTTTTGTCCCTTTCTTAAGATTGCTACACAGAAAATACAAGAGGCTAGGGATGGCATATAACGTGGGGAGAACGGACGTGGAAAAAAAACAATATGAGAAGGAATTGTTCTGTTCTCTGATCTGGCCGCACCCTGATCTGTGTATTGTGATTACTGCTCCCCGGCCTTTAGGTTCAGAGCGAGGGGAGAGTAGCATTGTAAAGATCTGTTTACACCCACCCTGCCACTCGCAAGGGCTGTGGGGTCCGCAAAGGCTGGCTTCGAGGTCGATTCACTGTGATATTGCCAGGGCACAGGACAGTGCCTGGATGAATGAAAGGGGAGCAGGAAAGGCGATGCCAGGAGGAGTCCACGGCGAGACAGGAGCAGGAGAATGGGACTGTGCGGACCCTACAGGAAGAATCCGAAAGTGTGACAGAGAAATGGAAAAGGGGATGTCCCAACGGCTGGAACTGAGACGAGCAACGGGATCGGGGAAGGCCCGAGGAAGGACCACAAAGGTTTACGGGAGAAAAGTGGTGCGAGCCGAAAGGGTAGGGGCGAGACAAAGAGCAGGAGCTGAGGCCAATCGTGGGAAGAAATGGCAAAGTGGCCGGGAGGGAGGGCAGACGCCAAGAAAGGGGCGTGAGGGATGGGAAGCGGCGGCGCCCGGGAGGGGAGGGGCAGCTGCGCGCGGGGCTCGGGCGGGGCCGAGCGGGGGATTGGGGAGGCCCGCGGGCGTAGGGGCTGCGCCGGGGCGGCGGAGGAGGGGCGGACGGCGCCGGCGGAGGAGGGGCGCGAGCGCCGCAAAGTTACTTGGCCTGCGCCGGGCCGGGTCCTCGTGCTGGTGGCGGGGCGGCGGGAGGAGCGAAGCGGGGCTCCGCGGGCTGAAACCCGAAACCTCCGGTCCCCGAGCGCGGCGGGGAGGAAGGAAGCAGCGGCCGAGGCGGGGAGGCGGCCCGGCCGGACCCTGAACTGCTGCTGCGGCGGCGGCTCCTCGGTGAGTACCGGCTGGGGCACGGGCGGGGATGGAGTGGGGGCGAGTTCATTGTGTCGGGCTGGAGGGCACGGGGGTGCAGGCCGAGCGGGGTCTCCGCGGCCCCTTCCCCCAGGCCTCCCTGCCCCCACAGCGCTTTTCTTCCCTCCGCGCCCCCTTGGAGGTAAGGGGGATGTCCCCCCCGCCTCAGTCCGTTTTGCTTCGGGGAGCCCTGGCTCTTTGTGGGAAGATCTTGGGGGGCGCGCCCCTCCTCTGCATGGAGGGGCTTCTGAGAGGCCCTTGCCTCTAGCCTGCCTGGTTTCTCCGGCGCCGCCTGAAGCCCCCTTTCGAGACCCCCAGGAAGGGAGAACATTGGCGCTTCCCCAGAACCCAGCTGATGGGGGTCGTGCCCCCTCGGTCCAAGGAGCTTTACGCCCTGCTCCGGGACAGGTGTGTGGGGCTAAGCGGCCTCGACCCTCAGCTGCAATCCGTGAGGACCAGGTGAGTTACATCCTCCCAGTCGGGGCTCAGGGCGGTGCTACTGGAGCTGGGCGGAGGATGCACGCAGAAGTCGCCCGGCCCAGCTAGCCGCCGCCGGATGGGCGATTCTCCTTCTCATATCTGCGAGAGGGAGACTCGGTTAGCTTTGGGGGGACTTGGTCTGCCTTCTGCGCCAGAGCTTAACCTCCGTGCAACCTTTTGACAAAGATATGTAGGGTAAGAATGTCTGTTGGATTCTCGGATGCTCTGGGGCGCATCAAAGGGGTCTACTCTCTAGTAACCACACAGCGGTGCGTTGGCATCACTTTATCGCACATCTTTGAGACTATTTTTGTCTGTTAATGTATCTTTAATCCGTTTTGTGAAGTGCTTTCAAGAGCAGGTCATTTGCTCCTCCTTGTGAAGGTGGTATGGTTCTGGAGGGAAACGGTTTCAGTTCCTTGATGGGGATAATGATAACACCGAAATCATTAGCCTAAATCAGCCAGCGGGGCGTGGGGGTGAGGTGGGCGTCATTGTGCCCCCTCCCCATCCAGCCAGCACGGATTCAGCCTTACCTCTTCTCCTCCTGTGACCTGGACCTGGAAATGAGCTTTGGAGAGTTAAAACATTGGGAAGTAGTAGGTGGCTTTCCCTTACAATTCCTCTTACTGCAGCCAGGGAGACAGGTGAGGAAAGGCATTTTCCAGGCCCCCAGAGGAAAGCAAGGAAGTGGGAGGGACCTCAGATCGCAGGGATAGGGGCTTTTCATCCAACTCTCTTTAACTGAGCTTCAGTCATCCATTTTGGTCACTTCTTCCACAGCACCCCTTTTTTTCCTGTCTCAATTTCACACTCATACTTCTAAAATGCTTCCAAACACTTTTATATACACTTTTAAATTTCATTCATATAACAGCCCTGTGAAGTATTTATAAGCCAGTTTTACAGGTGAGGCAGCTGAGACTCAAATGGGAAAAAGTACTCTGCTCAGCAAGCAGGGAGCCAAGACTGAACTCAGGTTTTTTGACTTAATGCTTTTCATTCAGGGCTCCATCACACAGGTGGGTCCTTGAACTCAGGACTTTGCCTTGCACTACAGCTCCATCACCATGACAGGAAGAATAGGGATTCTTCCCAAAAAGGCCTGCCTGGCATTTAGAATTGAAATCCATGCTGCAGGTAGTCAAATCATCCTCTTTGTGTTGCAGCCCCGTGCAGTGAGTTTGAGAGATGAGGCTGGACCATGTGATCAGAAGGGCGGGGTTGGTTGGTTGGGTTCAATGGAAGGCAGAATGGGTTAAGCTGAATCTAGAATGTCAGGCAAAGGAGGTACATACAGTTCTCTAATATAAACTTTGCTGCCAGGGCCAGTCAGGAAGCCTGCCTGGGTGCTGGAGGAGAGCAAGCAAGAGAGTTGTGTGGGGGCTGTGTGTAGAGCATGCCTTGGTGGACAAGGTTCTAGCACATTGCTTGATCTGAGTTGGGGAGGGGGAGGGGGAAGCTGCAAATTTTTATGGAAGAAAGCTCCATGTTTTTAAAGTTGGCAACTAATTCAAAACATTTTGCAAAATGTACAGGACAACCAAATTATGTGTGCAGGCTGGTTGTGATCTGCAGACTGCCAGCTTGCAACCTTAGGAAGTACTCGCTGTTATTCCAAGGTGCAATAAAGCATGACTAGAGGGCAGAATTGGAGATACCTATCAGTGCTACCTGGAGTTTGGAGGAAGGATTGACTTTATGACTCAATACTTCATTCATTCAGCCAGTAGTAATCTCATCTGTGATTCTAGTCCTACCCCAAGAGAGTGCTTACAGCTAGTTTTGATCTGTTTCCTTGGCCGATTTATATGCTCAGCTGGGTGGAGGATGGCATTGATGGCAGATATGTTGAGGGAATGCTGGGAGCATTCCCAAGGAAGCTTTGGGAACATTCCACATTTTCAATGTGGCTAGAGATAAAACAATGGCGGTACATTAGATTTAGGTTTGTGTTTGATTTATACTCAAGTAACAGGTGAGATCATACTGCATTAGGAACACAGTGAAGTCAGACAGCCTAAACTCAGCCCTGCCACTTACAAACCTGTGACCTTGGATGAATAGTGGAAAGCATGCCTGGAATATAGTAATTTTTTAGAAGTATGAGTTATTACAAAAGATTTTTAAAATATAAAATATATATAGGAAAATAAATTTAAGTTCCTCCACTCCTCTCTCCATCTGAGAGGTAACTACAGATATTATTTTCCAGGTCTTTTTCAGTGCAGCAATACATTAGGGAGTCCTGTTGTGGCTTAGCAGGTTAAGGACCTGACACTGTCTCTGTGAGAATGTGAATTCGATCCATGACCTGGCTCAGTGGGTTAAGGATCTGGATCTGGCATTGCCCCAAGCTGCAGCGTAGGGCACAGATGCAGCTCAGATCTGCTGTTGCCGCAGCTCGGTTTAGACCCCTGGCCCAGGAACTTCCAAATGCTGCAGGAGCTTCATGTGCTCAGGAACTTCCATATGCCATATGTGTGTAAAAAAATACATTGGGATCATATATAATTATATGGTATGACTTTTTTGACTTAACAGTAAGACTTGCAGAGTTCCCAGCTGGCACAGCTGGGTTAAGGACTTGGCATTTTCACTGCTGTAACTCATGTTGCTGCTGTGGTGCATGTTTGATCCCTGGTCTTGGAACTTCCCCATGCCAAGGGTGTGGCCCCCCCCCCAAAAAAAAAAAAAAGATTTGGATGTCTTCTAACATCAATGATATTGATATTTCATTCTTTTAAATGGCTATATAGTATTTCATAGTCTATATTCACCATAATACATTTAAACATTCTTCTATTGAGGGACTTTTATATTGTTGCCAACTTAATATGTTATAAATAATGCTGTAACGAACGTCCTTTTACATAAGTCTCTGGCACTTGTATTTTTGGATAAAAATTACTCTTAGATGTGAAGTTGGTAGGTTGAAGGGAATATATATCTTACACATTTATTGAAGCAGAATTTCTGTTTATTGGGATCTGGAGATTGTGCAGAAAAAGAGATCGATTTTATTATATTTTTCATTTTTTGCTTTTTAGGACCACACTCGCAGCATATGGAGATTCCCGGGCTAGGGGTCCAGTCAGAGCTACACCTGCTGGCCTACACCACAGCCATAGTGTCGCCAGATCCGAGCCATGTCTGAGACCTTCACCATCGCTCATGGCAATGCCAGATTCTTAACCCACTGAGCAAGGCCAGGGGTGGAACCTGAAACCTCATGTTTCCTAGTCCAATTCGTTTCCGCTGCGCCACGATGGGAACTCCTGATTTATTTATTAATAAAGTATTTATTTATTAAGTTTACTTGTTTGGGGATAGGTCATATCTGGGGTACTGTACTTAGACGTAGGTAGTATACGTAAGGCTGTAAAAAGTAACACCTCCCTCCTACCCTTGCCCTCTGTTTCCCTTTTTAGGAACAACTAATTTTGCCAGTTCTTGTCTATTCTAGAGATAGTCTGTGATCTATAGGCAAATAAAATGTATGTTCTGTTTTCTCTCTCTAAAAAATGAGTCTGGTAGCATACTAAATACCCTTTCTGCTTATGAAATTTAAAAAATCTTGGAGACCATTCCATATCAAAGTTAAGTGCAATTTAAATGTTGATAAATTCTTCCAAATCTACCCTTAAAGAAACAAAGGAGATCCCTTGGTGGCTCAGCACATAATAAACCTGACTAGTATCCATGAGGATGCAGTTTGATACCTGGCCTCACTCAGTGCATTAAGGTTCCGGTGTTGCTGTGAGCTGTGGTGTAGGTCACAGATGTGGCTTGGATCTCGAGTGGCTGTGGCTTGGTTTGGGCTGACATCTGCAGCTCTGATTTGACCACTAGCCTGGGAACTTCCATATGCCATAGGTGCAGCCCTAAAAAGCAAAAAAACAAAGCTCAGTTGAGGAGTTCCCTTGTGGCGTAGCAGATTAAGGATCTGGCATTGTCACTGCAGTGGCTAAGGTTGCTGCTGTGACATAGGTTAGATCCCTGGCCTGGGAACTTCTGCATGCCATGGGAGCAGCCAAAACAACCAAAAAACATCTTAATTTTTATTCCCTCAAATTGCCCATCAATCTTTTAACAGTTTTTCCATTGAATTGTTTGTGATTCCATCAATTTGTGAGACACTTTCTGAATTCTGCATTTTAATCCTTTTCTTGTTAATAAAATATATTGCCTTTTATGTATTACCCCAGCTTTGCTTATTGTACCTTTGTGCAGAAGTGTTTAATATTTATATGGTTAAATCTATAAAAAACTTTTCTCTATAGCTTGAAATTTTCTGTCTTATTTAGGAAGTCCTCTCCTATCTCAAGATTAAATTTTTCTAAATTTTCTCCTTCCTCTCTATTCTTTCCTTGCTTGTTTTCATCTAAAAATATTTTAAATTACTATGTCTTTTCTTTTAGTTGTCTTCGGTAACCCTCTCTGACCTTGAGGAGTTTAAGGTTTGGATTTGCCCATGAGCCTCTTTAGCCAATGTAACATGCCAGTTTTCTATCACTTTTTTTTTTTTGGTATTTATATCTTTTTTTAGGGCCACACCCATGGCATATAGAGGTTCCCAAGCTAGGGGTCTAATTGGAGCTGTAGCTGCCAGCTTACGCCACGGCAACTCAGGATCCGAGCTGCCTCTGCAATGTAGGTCACGGCACAGCTCACGGCAGCACTGGATCCTTAACCCACTGAGCGAGGCCAGGGATCGAACCTACAACCTCATAGTTCCTAGTCAGATTCGTTAACCACTGAGCCAGGATGGGAACTCCCCAGTTTTCTATCACTTTCATGGTGATTGTGTTCACCACGTCTTAAGGATGTGCTCTTCTCCAGGTGGGAGAAGAGAGAGGGCATTCTGGACAGTGGAACCATTGTCATGTGCAGAGTCATGGAATTGGATAGCAGCAGTGTGTACTTGGAGAACTGTTATTTATTCAGTATAGCTGAAGTGGAGTGTCCTGCAAATGAATAGATACTGCAGGTGCCAAGGAATGGAATGGCATAACAGGTTTGTCTAGGGAACGATCATTCTGGCAGCAGTGAAGAGGACAAATTGGAGTGGGGTGAGGTCAAAGACAAGAAGATGGAGTTCCCGTCGTGGTGCAGTGGTTAACGAATATAACTAGGAACCATGAGGTTGTGGGTTTGATCCCTGGCCTTGCTCAGCGGGTTAAGGATCCGGCATTGCTGTGGCTCTGGCATAGGCCGGCAGCTGCATCTCCGATTAGATCCCTAGCCTGGGAACTTCCGTATGCCGCAGGAGCAGCCCTAGAAAAGGCAAAAAGACAAAAAACAAAACAAAACAAAACAAAAAAAAAACCAAGAAGATGAGATAGAAACACCTGATCATCATCCAGGGGAAAGATGGTGAGGCTCTGAGCCAGGGTAATGGCAGTGAGGATGAAGTTTTGAGTTAGAATTTAGTGGTGCTCTAGATGTCTATGATTAGGGAATGGAACCAACCAGTGTTTATGGCTTTACACACATTGTCTCATTGAATCCTTTCAATTCAGTGTGGAAATCCACAGCTCAGATAAATTCCTTAATCTACCCAAGTTCACACAATCAGAAGTGTCATTCAGAGTCTTAGACCCATCAAGATTATCTGACAAGAGTGGTCTAGGATGTCCTAGGTTTCTGTCTTGAGTGATTAGGGTGGGTGGTGATTTTTTTTTCCCCCAGGGTAGAGAAAAACACAAAGAATAGCATATTGAGATGGTAGAAGCAGAGATGATGAATTCCATTTTGCACATGTTATATCCAAGGTGCCTGGGTGTGGCATATGGGAGAAAACATCTACTAGGTGGGTGTATATGAATCCAGGGCCCCCAAGAGAAGTCTAGGCTATAGATGGAAATTTCAGAGTCATCATTGTTCAGATGAGTACAGAGAGAGGGTGCATACAGAGAGAGACGAGGTATCATGTAGTACTCTTTCTTTTGCAGATGGTAAAAATCCAGTCCAATTTGGCCTAGGCAAAAAGGAAAGTTATTGGTTCATGTCACTAAAAAGCTCAAGAGTGTATTTGGCTTCGGGCATGGGTTCAGAGTTCAAATGATTCATCAGGACTTTTTTTAATAAATATTTTTAAAAGTTTTATTGAAATATAGTTGACTTACAATGTTATATTTTTTGCTATACAACAAAGTAATTCAGTTATACATGTACACATACTCATTCTCTTTCAGATTCTTTTCTCACGTGGTTTATCACAGAATATTGGCTAGAGTTCCCTGTACTGTACAGCAGGTCCCCAAGGGTCAATCACTGCATATACCTTAGTGTGGATATGCCAATCCCAGTCCATCCCTCCCCACCCAGCACTCATCCCCTTTGGTAACCACAGGTTTGTTTTCAAAGTCTGAGTCTGTTTCTATTCTGCAAATAAGTTCAGTGGTATCCTTTTTTAAGATTCCACATATAAGTGATATCATATGATATTCTTTCACTGTCTGACTTCATTTAGGATGTCCATCCGTGTTGCTGCAAATGGCATTATTTCATTCATTTGCATGACTGAGTAATATTCCACGGTATATATTCACCACATCTTTACCATTCCTCTGTCGATGAACATTTGGGTTGTTCCCATGACTTGGATATTGTAAATAGTGCTGCAGTGAACACAGGAGCATGTATCTTTTTGGATGAGAGTTTTCTTCCAGTAGATGCCCAAGAGTAGGATTGCTAGATCATATGGTAGTTCTATTTTTAGTTTTTTGAGGAACCTTCATACTGTTTTTCATAGTGGCTATACCAATTTCCATTCCCATCAGCAGTGTAAGAGGGTTCCCATTTCTCTGCACCCATTCCAGCATTTATTGTTTGTAGGCTTGATGATGATGACCATTCTGGCTGGTGCAGGATGGTAGCTCATAGAAGTTTTGATTTGCATCTCTCTAATTAGAGACATGGAGCATCTTTTTATTTGTTTTTTGGCTATCAGTATGTCTTCTTTAGATCTGCCCATTTTTTTCATGGGGTTGTTTGTTTTTTGATATTGAGTTGTATGAGTTGTTTGTGTATTTTGAAGATTAATCCCTTGTTGGTTGCTTCATTTGCAAATATTTCCCCCCATTTTGTGGCTTATCTTTTCGTTTTGTTTATGGTTATCTGTTCTGTGCAAAAACTTGTAAGTTTGGGTCTCATTTGTTTATTTTTGTTTTTATTTTCTTTATTCTAGGAGGTATATCTGAGAAGATACTGCTCTGGTTTATGTCAAAAGAATATTTGGCCTGTGGGGACTTGTTTTCTTAACTCCCCTTGCCTCATGCTCTCCCCTTGTGATGGCTAGGGGAAGCTGCAGGTTCAAATCCAATGGAGAGAGGAGCTGCCTTTCTCTCAGAGATCCCAGAAACAATCCTGTTATGTGTTGGAGTTCCCATCATGGCACAGCGAAACAGTCCTACTAGGAACCATGAGGTTGCAGGTTTGATCCCTGGCCTTGCTCAGTGGGTTAAGGATCCGGTATTGCCATGAGCTGTGGTGTAGGTCACAGACACGGCTCAGACCTGGCATTGCTGTGGCCCTGGGGTAGGCCTGCGGCAACAGCTCCAATTAGACCCCTAGCCTGGGAACCTCTGTATGCCACAGGTGCGGCCCTAAGAAGACAAAAGACAAAAAAAAAAAAAAAAGAAAGAAAGAAAGAAAGAAACAATCCTGTTATGTGTCATAAACTGATTGGGTCAGAGGGGGTTGGGGTATGCTGTTGGCAGGGCATCAGTGGCATGTCACATCCATGAAGGCACATGAACTCAGGATAAAAAGGCTGACTCTTTGGAGGAAACTCAGGGGCAACTACAGAGCAAGGGGAAGAGATGTAAGGGGGGTAAACATTTAATACCCTCTTAGGTGAGAGAGGAAGAAGTAGTGCCCCAGACCACATCTTGGGAAACAGTTACACTTACAGGGTGGCATATTACAGGTGGATATAAGTCCGGTAGGGAAGAGGAGGGAGAGGTGGAAGAGAGCTAGATCAGGGGAGCTGAGGGAAGAGGGAGTCTCAGGAAAAAGTGAAAAATTGTCAAAGGTGCCAGATGCTGGGCAGACCCCAAGGCAGGGCTCATTGGATTTGGCTAGGAAGTCATTGGTGACCTTGCTCTCAGCAAATGTAGTTATTTTTTTTTTAGACTTGACTGGGCCTACCTTCTAGAGGGTTATATATTCCTGCCTGTCTGCTGCATTCCTCACCCAGGCCTGGGAATGGCCAGGTAAGGGCAGAGGTGTAGTGATGGCAGTCAGGAAACTTGGGTTTGTAAATAACTTGATATGGGACTCTGATAACTCACTTCATCTCTTCAGGCCTCATTTCATCATCTGTAAAATAATATGATGAGAATGAGTGACTTCTAAGGCCTCCTTTAGCTCTCAGATGTTGGAGATTAATGAATCTGATCATTGCTCACCACTTCTATTACCAGAACCCTGGTCCAAGCCTTTGTCTCCCACCTGGGCTATAGCAGCTTCCTCCTGACTGGTGTCCCTGCCTCCATGCTTGGCCTCTGCAGTCCATTCTTCACCCAGTGGCCAGAGAAACCCTCTTCAGACATTCCAGAGGCCTCTGATCCCATGTCAGTCTAATCTGCACTCCTGAACATGGCTCACAGCGCCCTGCATAATCTGGTCCCCGACCATTGCCATGGTCTGCCATTCTCTTCCTGCTCCTCTTCAGCTTTCTTCCTATTCCTTACACATGCCAAGCACATTCTGGCCCAGGGCCTTTTCAAGGGCCCTTCCCTTGGCCTGAAATTCCCTTGCATCAATTTTTTTTCTTCTGTTCCATTGTCAGCTCCTTGGAGAGACGTTGCTAACTACTCGCTCCCAGCCCGCTCACCCAGTCCCTCTCCCTTTACCTTGTTTTATTTTTCTTCATCGCACTTGCCACTCTCTGGAATTATTTTATTTATTTATTTATTTATTGCCTTTTGTCTTTTTAGGGTCACACCTGCGGCACGGCACATGGAGGTTCCCAGGCTAGGGGTCTAATCAGAGCTGTTGCCATTGGCCCACGCCAGATCTGAGGCACGTCTGCGACCTACACCACAGCTCACGGCAACACCAGATCCTTAACCCACTGGGCAAGGCAAGGAATCGAACCCGCATCCTCATGGTTTCTGGTCGGATTCATTTGCTGCGCCATGATGGGAACTCCAGGATTTTTATTTATTTTTAATCACATTTTTCCATAGTTTTCCCAGACTTACTGAGATGTGATCGTCATATAGCACTGTATAAGTTTAAGGTGTACAGCATAACGATTCGCCTTAAATGCATCATGAAATGATTATCACAGTAAGTTTAGTGAACAGCCATCATCTCATATAGATTCAAAATGAAAGAAATAGAAAAAAATTTGTTTTCCTTCTGATGAGACTCTCAGGCTTTACTCTCAACAACTTTCTTGTGTAACTATGTGTTACTTAATATCTATGATGTTGGACACTATACCCATAGTATTTATTACTCTGATAAGTGGAAGTTTCTATTGTGTATTGTTTGTTTGCTGTCTCTGTCCTCTACCCCCTGAATGTAAGCTCTTGGAAAGGAGAGATTTTGGCAGTTTTCTCAGTGCTGTTTCCCAGCTGCACAGTGGAGCTTGACACTGTATAGGTATTCAGTAGACATTTGGGGGGGGGTAGTGAGGAATGAGAAAGAGGGAGTTAGGAGTGTCCAGAAACCAGTACAGTGAGATGAGGGAGGGAGGGGACATCCCCTGTTCCTTAGGACTGTATACGATGCCATCTGTCTCAGATATGGTCATTCAAAGAAATATATCTGAAAGGAATACCATTTTAAGCCATTTAAAAATAATATTCTCAGTTTTAGCAGTATAAGCTTCATTAGTTTTCTGGGCTCTAGGAGGATAATGAGTAAAACAAATAAGGGCAAAACCAATTAGCATAGTAATCATTGTGTGTCTTGTGATGGAAGTAATCATCTCAGTCTTATTCTCAGCATAGCTTCTATATCTCCTTGTCTTCTTTGAGCCCCATGTGTGTTGATGGATAGAGTTGTTTTATTTCCCTTGACGCATCACTCCAGAGGCCTCTGATCTGTTTGTTAAGTGTATGTAGTCGGAAAAAAAAAAGAAAGAGAGAGTAAATGAACCCAGTTACTCCTAGAGAACAGGATTTTTCAACCTGAGCACCGCTGACATTCTGGGCTGGATAATTCTTTGTTGGGGGTGGGAGGAGGTTGCCCTGTGCATTGTGGGATGTTCAGGAGCATCCTCGGCCTTAGATGCCAGTAGCATCCCCTGAGATGGGATAACCAAAGATGTTTCCAGAAATTGCCAGATGTCCCTTAGGGTGGGAGTAGAGGCAAAGTTGCCCCTCCTTGAAAACCACTGATGTCAAATACTGGAGTGGTGACTGAATTTGATTGTTATCTAGAGTCTTGTGGTTGGATTTTTTTTTTTTTTTTTTTAGGGCTACACCTGTGGCCTATTGGAAGTTCCCAGGCTAGGGGTCAAATCAGAGCTCAGTTGCTGGCCTACGCCACAGCTACAGCAATGTGGGATCCAAGCTGCGTCTGTAGCTTGCAGCAATGCCAGATCCTTAACCCACTGAGCAAGGCCAGGGATTGAACTTGCATCCTCATGAATACTAGTTGGGTTTGTCACCACTCAGCCACAATAGGAACTCCTCCCATCTACCCTGATTCTCTTTGCTTTAAAAGGTGAGATTTACTCTTTCAGGGTGGGTTTGTGGGCATGGGACATCAGCCCCCTCTTCGCAGATAGAGGTAAATTAAAATTGCACGTGCTGCTGTGAACACAGGGGTGCATGTATCTCTTTGAATTATAGTTGTGTGCCTCTGACTCAGCTGTAGTCCCGCCTTCTGGTTACAAAGCAGTTCAGTTGTGGGTTGCCTGTTTTTCTGCAGTGACTGAGTTCTCAGGCCCTGAGCCTCTAATGGAGTCAGGACCAATTCCATTTTGCAGTATCTTGTACTGCATCCTTTCTCTTCTCTGTTTTATCCTCTTAAGTGGTCAAATGAAATCTCTTTGGTTTTAATGAAAATTTGAAGGGGAAAAAAGAATCGAATTGTCTTTTCATGTCTTAAATAACTTTCTTAAACATATTTTGAGTTTATCTTTTTTTTTTTTTCCCTTTCCTTTTTCAGCTGTACTGGCGACCTATGGAATTTCCCAGGCCAGGGATCAAACTGGAGCTGCATCTGTGACTTATGCCTGTGGCAATTCCAGATCCCTAACCTACTGCCCTGGACTAGGGACTGAACTAACACAGAGACAAGCTGGATTATTAACCCATTGAGCCACAGCAGGAACTCTCTTATCTTCTATTTTTTTAATCCACAGAAAAAAAAAACCCACAGAAATTTAATAACATGACTACTTCATGTAAACATGGGAGATACTTAATAAAATTGAGTAAAAAAATCCCAGAAATGGCCCAAGATACTACCTTAAATACAATTTTCAGCTAAAGAAAAAAGAAAGATGTTGGGGGATGGCCAGTTATGGGAGGTGAGCAGGAAAAGTAAGTAAGGTTGTTATGCAGATTTAAGTCTGGCATTTCCCCCACTGATAAGAGTTTCTTGTGATTTAGATTTAGCCTTCTCTTCCCGGTACAGAGAGGGTGACCCACCTCTACCTCCAAATGGGGATTTCCATTATAAATGTAAATTTCTCCTAGAAAATGGTAAATTCTACTCTTTTAAAACATTTTTATTAGAGTATAATTGATTTACAGTATTGTGCCAATTTCTGCTGTAGAGCAAAGTGACTCAGTCATACATACATATATATATTCTTTTTCTCCTATTATCTTCCATCAAGGTCTGTCCCAGGAGGCTGGATATAGTTTCCTGTGCTATACAGTAGGACCTCATTGCCTATCCATTCTAAATTGAGGAGTTTGCATCTATTAAGCCCAAACTCCCTGTCCATCCTACCTCCTCTCCCTCCGCCATAGCAACCATAAGTCCATTCTCTATGAGTCTGTTTCTGTTTTGTAGATCAGTTCATTTTTGTCATATTTTAGATTCCACATATAAGTGATATCATATGGTATTTGTCTTTTTCTTTCTGACTGACTTAGTATGAGAGTCTCTAGTTGCATCCATGTTGCTACAAATAGCCATTGTAGTATTCCATTGTATATATATACCACACCATCTTAATCGATTCATATGTCCATGGACATTTAGGTTGTTTCCATGTCTTGGCTATTATGAATAGTGCTCCTATGAATACAGGGGTGCATGTATCTCTTTGAATTATAGTTTAGTCTGGATATATGCCCAAGAGTGGGATTGCTGGATAATATTTTTAGTTCTATTTTTAGCTTTTTGAGGATCTATACTGTTTTCCATAGTGGTTGTACCTACTCTTTAATTTTTTTTTATGGAAGTATAATTGATTTACGTATTTTGTTTTGTTTTTGTCTTTTTGTCTTTTTAGGGCCATACCCACAGCATATGAAGGTTCCCAGGCCAGGGGTTTAATCAAAGCTGTTTCTGCCAGCCTACGCCAGAGCCACAGCAATGCCAGATCCGAGCCGAGTCTGAGACCTAGACCACAGTTCACGGCAATGCCAGATCCTTAACCCACTGGGCAAGGCCAGGAATTGAACCCGCAACTCATGGTTCCTAGTCAAATTTGTTTCTGCTGTGCCACGACGGGAACTCCAATTTACAGTTTTGTGTTCGTTTCAGGTATACAGTAAAGTGATTCACTTATGCATATATATTTATATTTTCTAGATGCCTTCACCTTATAGGTTATTATAAAATATTGAGTATAGTTCCCTGTGCTATACTGTAGGTTCTTGTTGGTTGTCTTTTTTGTTTGTTTGTTTGTTTGGTCTTTTTGTCTTTTCCAGGGCCTCACCTGTGTCATATGGAATTCCCAGGCTAGGGATCCAAATGGAGCTGTATCCGCTGGCCTACACCAGAGCCACAGCAATGCGGGATCTGAGCCACATTTGCCACCTACACCACAGCTCACGGCAATGCCGGATCCTTAACACACTGAGTGATTCCAGGGATCAAACCCATGTCCTCGTGGATGCTAGTTGGGTTCGCTCATTGCTGAGCCATGACAGGAACTCCTGTTTTATTTATAGTCATGTGTATATGGTTAATCCCAGACTCCTAATTTAGCCCCCCACTCCCACCCCCGCTGAGTTTATCTTCTGGCAGCCACTCCATTAGCTGCTTTCACATATGCTACTTCATATATTCCCCTCATAATCATATTAAGTAGGTTAATTCCACTCTTGTTCCTCTTGGAGAAACTGAGGCTCAGAGAGGTTAACAGACACAATCACATGAATTCAAACCTAGGTTCAGTCAAGATTCCGAAGAAGCATGTTATTCTACTGAATATCAGATCATAGTCGATCTTAATAGGTGGGGGGAATATAAAATACTTATTTTCTCCCACATGTAAAGTGCCATTGGGAATTCAGAGGGGAAACTGAGGAAGAATTTATAAGCCTTCTGGAGGGGGAAGCATCGTCACCTAAAATAACTTGTACTAAGAATATGTATCTGAAAAGATAACTATAATATAAAAGCATAACTTCATATCAGGGGTGATGAGGGTCATCATGGCGATGGAATGTTCCAGAAAGATGTCTTGAGAATTTTGCTCTTAAGGTGGACCTTCAGCTGATGTTATTCATGTAAGTGTCAGCAAGGGGGTAGGTGGCCTGGGCTTTTGGTAGTGGTCACCAAGCTCTGCCAGACTGTGGGTCCAAATGCCCTTTCAGTATCACTTCCGTTGGAGAAGAGAAAAGGCTTAATTACAAAGTGCTGATGTGAATCAATAACAGTGTAAAAAATGACTTTGAATTTTATTGATCACAAGAGCACATATAGACATCTGAAGAATAATAGTTTTCATATAAGCAACACATCATTGATTTGGTCTACGGGCAGTGACTGCCACCCAGAGCTTGGGAATGCCTGACCTAGAGGACTGTGATAGAACAGAGGAAGTAAAATAAGAGGGAAGCAGGATAACCAAGAAATAGTAGTACTCTACCTTGTTATACAGGCCTGTGCAAATATCTTTTGCAAATAGAGCTACAGCCTCTTCAAGAAATTCATATTTTCTAGACTTAGGCTTTTGGAAAATTCTAGTGTCAGTCCTTTAGTACATAACATATTTATCTGCACATATGTATCTGCCTTTCTGGTGGTATGAAATCCAGTAAGACTCAACAGTCTTGTTTTTAAATTCAGCAGTTTCCCTTTTTACACTTAAAAAAAAATTAAAATTAGGTAGAAACCTCTGAGCTCTTTCAAGGTCTTTGTTTTTCTGGAACATGCCACTGTTACTCACCTGAGCCATATAAATACAGTTAGCATGTCACTTATCTGGCCAAGTGCCAAGAAATAGAAAATCAACCCTCCCCAAAAGTGCAAGAGGAAATGACATTTGTGTGACAGAAGCCAGGGCTGGAGAATTTGCACTGAATCCTCTCTCAGTATGTCAGCCCCTCCTTTGCATAAACCTTTCATCTGCTTGACAAGGAAAACTGCAGGTAAGTCTGCTCTGTGTAGTGAAAGTGGCAGCCAGAGGTCGAAACACGTTGCAGAGAAAGTATCAAAAGGCAACAATACACAAGGCACACTTGGTATAAGAGAACATACTCTTATATTCCTTATCCAAATTGAGGGAATCACTATGTTTGAAATCATGTAATAAAGGTTCACAGTGATAACTCACCAGCTGAATGACTGGGAAGCTTAACGCTCTCCTCTAAGATTTCAAAAGAAAGCAGTTGCATTAATATTGATCTCTGAGGTCACAATTCCATTTATCTTGGTGTTTAATGACCCTGAGTCTTCATAAAAATCATTGTTTTATATACTTTGTTTTAAAATGTAGGGAAATGTGTAATAGATTTTCATGAATTTTGCCTAAAGGCTTGAAACAGTTTTGAAATTTTAAGGCGATAAAACCCTACCAATTCATAAAACTCACCTATCCAGAATAAGACATTTCCAAAGATTAGCTTGGGTTTTAGGGCCTTTTTAGAGGGGAAATTATTCCTGGAGGCCGTCTTTTTCTTTTAATTGGAGTATAATTGATTTCCAATATTGTGTTTCAAGTACACATCAAAGTGATTCAGGTGTACATTTTTTCAAATTCTTTTCCGTTATAGGTTATTATAAGATACTATAATAGAGTAAATCCTTGTTGTTTATGTATATTTTATGTGGTGTATATCTGTTAAACCCATGCTCCTAATCTATCCTTCCTTCTCTCTCTCCCCTTTGGTCACTATAAGTTTATTTGTTATGTCTATGGGACTGTCTGTTTTGTAAATCTGTTCATTTGTATTATTTTTTACATTCCACCTATAAGTGATATTGTATAATAACTGTCTTTCTCTGGCTTACTTCACTCAGTGTGATAGTCTCTAGGTCCATCCATGTGGCTACAAATGGCATTATTTCATTCTGTTTTTGGAGGCCCCCTCTTCCTAATGATTAGGGTCTTTGATTCTACATAGAGTTATCATGGGAAAGGGTGAGCAAGTCAGAGTTATGAGATTGTTTGCACCTTGGGGTCAAGGGGAATGGGGCAGGGGTATATGGGAGAAGGGGATAGGTGGATAAATGGAGATGCTGTAGTACCAATCGTTACCAGCAATTAGTTTGCACTTTAGTATTCATGCACAGAACAATTTGGCTTTCTCAGCTTCTCTTCTCACCTTCGACCTGTGTATCAAGTTAGAATTGCTTTTGCAGCATGTAAAGGAAACTCCAAGGACTTCATCAATAAGGGGTTGACTAGCTGTGTCTGGGCACAATGGCTTTACGATTCAGTAGGTGATTTGAGCTACTTTAGTCTTTATGCTCTGCATTTCATGGGCCATCCAGCCACGTGGCCAAAAGATGGCTGCTTTACCTTTAAGCGTTGAGTTTTGAGTTCCAGTCAGGAAAAAGGAGAGGGAAAAAGGCAGGAGCCACAGCTTGAGTCTCTTTTTTCATCAGGAAATGGACAGATTTCTGCTGCCTTGTAGACTTCTTTTCACTGGTACTGGGTCTGATGGCCACCCAAGCTCTGTGCGAGTGAGTTTATTTTTGTAGACACATTGGGTGCCCCACATCAAGTCAGGGTTCTTATTGATAAGGGAAAGGGGAAAATGAATATTGATTGGATGATGAATAATGTTTGCTGCATCTGCAAAACTAGTTCTCTGAAGGCAAGATATGCCTAGTGTACCAAGATGTTCAAGCTTCCATTGTTAATTCACATTTTCACTTATTTATCCCATATATTAGGCACTCTGTTTGCCAGGCACTGTTCTAGGTGCTGACCCCCAAATATACAGACCAGAAATTCCTTACTCTCATGGAGTCTACAGGCTGGAGGGAGGGAAAGACATTAATAAGATAGATAAATAGGCACACACATGTGTACTAAAGAGAAAAAGTAGAGAAGGGAATGGGGCCATGAAGTTTTAGAGAGGGGTGTGAATGTTAGGTCATGTGGATTGGGAAGGCTTTATGGAAAAGGTGACTTGAAGAGAGAGAGAGAGCAACCTTCAAGGATATGTGGAATAGAGGCATTCTAGGCTTAAGACACAGCAAGTGCAAAGTCCCTGAGGTAGACACATGCTTGATGTGTTTGAGGAATAGTGAGGAGGCTAATGTCATTGGAATGGGAGTAAAAAGTAATTTTTATTATCAAGTGAGACCAATCATGGAGAGCCGGATCATGTGGGAAGATGCAGGGCTTGTTCTGAGTGATATAGGGATCCTTTGGGGGTTTTGAGTAAAGTAGTGGCTTATTTGTGTGTTTTGAACTCAGTTTTAATGGGCTCACTCTGGTTGCTGTGTTGAGAATGAGGGCAATGGCAGATGTAGGTAACTAGTGAGAGAGCTATTTTAATAACCCAGAGAAGACATAATGTATCCTGGACCAGAGTGATGGTAGCAGAGGTAGTAAGACATAGTTGAATTCTAGATACATTTCAAAAGTAGAGCCAGTAGATTTGCGAATGGACCAGATAGGAGATGTGGGAGCAAGTCAGGAGTGACTCCAAAGTTTAGGGTCTGAGCAGCTGGTAGGATGGGGTACTGCAACATGAAGTGAAAAACGTGGGAAGAGCAGATTTGAGAGGCAAAGGACTTGAAGTCTGGTTTTGGACACGTTGGGCTTGTGATGCCTGTATCATCCAAGTGGAGGTGTTGAGTCGGGAACTCTGGGGCGTGGCATTGGCTTCTCTCTGCCTGAGCACAGGCTCCTAACCCAACCCCTGGTCCAGTTGCCCAGTGAATCATCACAGCCACTTCTGGCAGTAGCATCCGGTAGACTTCAAACAGCCTTGGGGAGGTCTGACCTGGTCTGACCCAGCTCTGCCTTTGGGGTTCACAGGGATCCCAGTTCCAGATAGGCTGGCCATGGACCAGTGTCTGTGGGGGCTTTCCTGAGCCTACCCTGGGAAAACTGGCATTTCTCCTTTTCTCCCACCTAGGGGAGTAACGTGGTCCAGGTGAGGTGTCCAGTGTCTGACAAAGGAAAGGTTGCTGCCTTGCGTGCAGGTGGGACAAGTCCTGCCTGGCCTCCAGGTTGCTAAGGATTCCTCAGAGAGCTGTGGTCAACCTACCACTGCTTTCAATCCTTTTTCCTATGGCACTTTTCCATTGGGGCTTAAGACTCTCCCCTGAGTGAGTTGTCTTCATCATGACTTCAGCTGGTTGGTTGTGGATTTCCTGGGAGGCTGAAGTGGACCCTCCCTTCATTTGTGTTGACCAGGAAACAGGGGGTGACGATGGCCGCTTTCATTGTTGCTGGGGGATGCCTGGGAGAGAGGCCAGTGGCCCTTTGAAAAAAGTTCAACAGACAGTCGTCCATGGCTCAGAGTCCAGCTTGCCTTAGTACTGAATGTTCCTCACATTCTCCAACATGCACAACAAAAACTGTACCAGAGGAGTTTGATGAACAAAAAGTTAAGATTTGCTTTGCCGTGTAAGCTGGGGACAGTGCAGCCCAATAAATCATTTTATTCAGTGGGTTTACCTTGGAGGTCACTGCTGGACTGGTCCCTAGGGAGGCATCCACGGCATATGGAGGTTCCCAGGCTGGGGGTCTAATCAGAGCTGTAGCCGCTGGCCTACGCCAGAGCCACAGCAACGCTGGATATGAGCCACGTCTGTGACCTACACCACAGCTCATGGCAACACCAGATCCTTAACCCACTGAGCGAGGCCAGGGATCGAACCCACAACCTCATGGTTCCTAATGGGATTTGTTAACCACCAAGCCATGACAGGAACTCCCCAACTTTTTTTTTTTATTGTTGTAAAATGAACGTTAAATTTACCATCTGAGACATGTTTAAGTGCATAGTTACAAGTACATTAACTTGTATTAAGTACATTTATATGATGATATGATATAATCATCACCACTGTCCATCTCTAGAACTTTTTTTATTACTCAATGAATTTATTGCATTTATAGTTGTACAGTGATTGTCGCAATCCAGTTTTATAGGATTTCCATCCCACACCCCCAGTGCATCCCCCTACCCCCACAAACTGTCTCCTTTGGAAACCATAAGTTTTTCAAAGTCTGAGTCAGTAACTGTTCTGTAACGAAGTTCATTGTGTTCTTTTTTCAGATTCCACATGTCAGTGATAGCATTTGATGTTGGTCTGATTGTCTGACTGACTTCACTTAGCATGATAATTTCTAGGTCCATCCATGTTGCTAAAAATGCTGGTATTTCATTCCTTTTAATGGCTGAGTAATATTCCATTGTGTATACGTACCACATCTTCTTTATCTACTCCTCTATCGATGGACATTTTGGTTGTTTCCATGTCTTCACTATTGCAAATAGTGCTGCAATGAACATTGGGGTACATGTGTCTTTTTGAGTCATGGTTTTCTCTGGATAGATGCTCAGGAGTGGGATTGCTGGATCAAATGGTAGTTCTATTTTTAGTTTTCTGAGGAATCTCCATACTGTTTTCCACAGTGGTTGCACCAATTTACAATCCCACCACACTCTCATCTTGCAAAACTAACCCCATTAAACTTCTTCTGTCCTTCTCCCACCAGCCCCAGGAATCCACCATTTTACTTTTCTGTCTCTGATATTGACCCCTTTTAAAGTACCTCAGATAAATGGAATCATACAATATGTGTATTTTTGTGATTGGCTTTTTTTATCTTAGCATAATGTCCTTAAAGTTCACCCGTGTTGTAGCATATGTCAGAATTTCCTTCCTTTTTAAGGCTGAATAATATTCTATTATGTGGATCTACCATATAATGCTTATCAATTCATCAGTCAGTGGATGCTTGTATTGCTTTCATGTTTTAGCAACTGTGAATAATGCTGCTATGAACATTGTGTACAGATATCTCTTTGAGATCTTGCTTTCAGTTATTTTGGGGACATACCCAGAAGCAAAATTGCTGGACTGTACAGTAATTCTGTGTTTAATTTTTTGAGGAACTGCCATACTGTTTCCCCAGTGGCCATAGCATTTTACATTCCCACCAACAGTGCAAGGATTTCAGTTTCTCTACATCCTTACCAACACATAAAACCTATTTTTTAGGCTTTGTTTTTGTTTTGAACAGTAGCCATCCCAATGAGTATAGAGAATCTTATTGTAATTTTGATTTGCTTTTCTAACGATCAGGGATGTTGACTGTCTTTTCATGTGCATATTGGCCATTTGTATATCTTTTCTTGGTGCAGGTTATTTGTTTTTGTTGTTGTGAATTTTAGGCATTCTTAGTATATTCTGAATATTAACCCCTAATCAGATATATGATTTGCAGATATTTTCTTTCAGTCTGTGGTTACCTTTCTACTCTATCCATGGTATCTTTTGATGCAAAAATTTCAAAATTTTTCATGAAGTCCCAATTTGTCAATTTTTTCTTCTGTGCCTGTGCCTTTGGTGTCATAGCCAAGAAATCATTGCCAAATCCATCGCTGTGACTTGGTATATTTTTTGTATTGTTCTAAAGCCTCACCCCCGCCCCCAACTTATTTTTTTCCCCACTTTCAATGAAGTGATTAGACCAATAGATCAATAATGCATTTTAGACTTCATCAATTTTTTTTTTTCCTGTGCCCAAGACATGCAGAAGTTCCCAGGCCAGAGTTCCAACATGCACCATAGCAATAACAATGCCAGATTCTTAACCCTCTCAGCCACCAGGGAACTCTTAGACTTTGTAAATCTTTATTCATTCATTCCACAAACAGGGAAAGTATTCCAAGTAGAAGACAGACAGAAACTAAAGCAAATTCAAAATGGGAGAATGTAAGCACAGCTGGCTGGAGCAGAATGTACATGAAGTGGGTGGTGGGTGAGAAGTCTGGAATTTAGATGAGGCCATACTATGGTGAATCTTATGTGCTGTGGTGAGTAGATTGAATGAAGGTAGTTTCACAATCAAAAGATCAAACTGGAGGGCTACTACCTAATGTTCTCTTGAACTGGACACTTAACCTTTCTGAGCCTCAGTTTCCCCATTTTATTTATTTAGCACTTACATGGTACCAAACTGTGTTCTAAGCACTGTCCAAATACTAACTCACTGATTTTGCCCACCAACCCTATGAGGTAGGTACTCCTGAGCAGGAGTATCATCCCCATTTGACAAAGCAGGGAGCTGATGCCACGAGAGGTTAGGTACCATGTCAAGATCACAGAGCTGATAAGTAGCAGAGCTAGGATTTGACCCAGAGTTCCAGAACTCATGCTCTTAACCATATGTTTGCTGCCCCTCTTAAACAGGAGAAGAGTAATTCCTACCTCTAAAAGTTATTCAGAAGTTGAAATGAGATGATGTACTTAAAATTACGTGGTATGTTGCACACTGTTTTGCCAATGCTTATTTTTAATTTTTTTTGGTTGCACCTGTGCCACAGGGAAGTTCCAGGCTAGTGACTGAATCCAAGCCACAGCTGCAACCCGCACCGCAGCTGTGGCAGTGCTGGATGCTTTAACCCACTGTGCTGGGCCAGGGATCAGACCCACACCTCTGCAGAGACCCAAGCTACTGCAGTAGGATTCTTAACCTACTGCACCACAGCCAGAACTCCAGATTATTATTAATAATAAACAACACTTTGGAAATGGGTAAGAGTCTCAAGAGCATAGGGAGAAGGGAATGGAGCAAGGAGCAAGAGCTTGATTTTGGAAAGACATTTGACAGAGTCATGGCTGACATTCTTGTGGACAGGGTCATGGTCAGTGAAGAGCCCAGGCCTCCAGACTTCCAGTCCTTCCAGAAGAAAGTTATGGAGAATGGTGTGGTACTCAAGTTGATAATGAACATGCAAAGGGGACCAAGATCAGGTCTCTCCCATTGGCAACCTAAGAATTCAGACAAGGACCAGAAGGTCATTGGGGTTCTGACTCCAGCTTCTTTTCCTTCCTCTGGTGCATTTATTTTCCCAAATAGACCAGGGCTCAGACCTGCTTTACAGGTGAAGTAAGAGGTTTAAATCAGGATGTTACTAGGTTTACGATGCCCTTGTGGGAACAAGAGCAAAGCACTGTGCATTGTAACAGACCCTGGGCTGGCTGGCCAGGCACATCCCTTTGGGGCTGCAGAGGCCAAGTCATTGCATCCATAGTCTTAGGAGCAAACTTGCACGTGCCTGCCAGGAAAGCATGGACGGAATGCAGGGAAGGCGACCCAGGGATCCTGTGATCTCTTTCTGGCTCTCATCGAGTTGTGTGGTCTGGTTTGTGGGTGGGATGAGGGTGGGGGTTCTGTGTCTGTCTTATTACCTTAGTGCAAAACAAGGTGGTTATTTGAACCTACCTCTCAACTCCACCCCCTCAACTGCTGCAGCTGGGGACTAATGTGTATAAAATGCTTTGAGGTGCTAAGATGAAGAGCCCCTGAGAATATGGCCAAAATAGCCTGACCGTGACCTCGCCTGAACTTGTTTGAAGTGGCATTTAGGAATATTTCCTTGCCTGGAGGGTTGTTTATTCAAACATCTTATGTACCTACCTGTTGGTATTTGATTTCTTTAGAAGAGGGCATCTGGTGGTTCCAGCTTTTCACATTTCATAAAAATGGGAGGCCACAGGGAGGAATAAACCACTGCCCTAATTGGGTATATTTAGGGATGTCAGAAGAGAAATTTATGCTAAAAATGATTTCCTCCAGAGAGGACTTTTGGAGAGAGCAGGTATGCCCTGTCATGTCCAGTGCCGCTTGTTGGAGAGGTGCCAAGAGTTCTGCCTCCTTCTGACCAGTATGACCTCCTGTCTGTGGACTCTCAGGCTGTCCCTTTGGTGGCCTCATTTGTAAGGGGCATTATGGGGGTGAGTAAGGCCTCCTTTTCCTTGAGTGCCTTGTAGTCTGGGTCATAGATCTCATGATCCCACAGAGACTGCACTCTGGAGGGGGGAGGGTGAAAAGCTTCTCTGCCTCTATAGGAAGAAACTCCATGATACTAGGGTCCCTGGGTCTGTGGCATGGTCCATGGCAAGAAAAGGATATGGTTTTAAGAAGGCGGCTGAGAAAGGCAGAGCTGTGCCTGAGGAGTTGGCCTAACCTGGAGAAAGGAAAGATTCCTGGTACCATTGTCCAAAGAAGAGAGGTCCAGATGTGTTGTATGCAGATCATGTGTATCAGAGTATTAGCCAGGGTTCTTTAAGTAGCAAGTGGCAGAGACCCAGCCACGTTAGCTGTGAAGTGAAGGAGAAAATTCACTGGCACATATTATTGAGAAGAACAAGAAGACTCAGAATCTCAAATTATTTCATCAGCATGTTCTCCCTGCCCCCCTCTTTCTCTCTCCTTCCCTCACTCTCTCATTCTCTCACCTTTATTTGCCTGTAAGCACTTTCCACATAGTGTCTAAGATGACCAGCTGCTGCAACCCCAGGCTCAATAAAATCAGCCTACCAACCCCATGGTAGGCAAGTCTGTCCTCCAGCAGCTCCAACCCAAGTCCTAGGTCATGTGACTAGGTCTAAACATATAGGGAAAGTCCTTTCTCATAGTAAAATCGGGGTAAGCTCTTCTAACGGTAACCAGAGCATGCAGTGAGGACTTACTGTGTGCCAGATGCTGTTCTATGCACTTGATGCAAATAAACTCTCTTAGTTCTTACTGTAACTTGGTAAGGAAGATAATGTTCTTTTTTCACCTAGCTCATAGAGGAGCTGGGCTTCAATCCCGGGCAATTTGGCTTCAGAGTCTATACACTTAACCGTCGTCGTGCCACACAACCTCTGACAAATGCAAGGTGACAGCAGTATGAGCAGGAAAGACGATGTCCAGTGTAAGTTGATGAAAATTGGGGTTTTAGGTAAAAATATGAAGTGGGACCAGATGATATCCAAATTTATGCAATCAAATAAGGGAAAGAGACTCCATCTTTGTATTACAGTAATTCTATTTTTGCAAAGCAGGGCATTTCTAGAATTATTTCTTGTGAATTAGAATGCAGACCAGTTTGTAAAACAAAACAGATACCTGTCTATCTGTATACCTAGAATATAGTCTACTCAATATTCTATAGTGTTGCCTTGTTGCATAATCCCAGAATGATACTGATCACTCACTCGAGTGACAAGATATGGCTGTAAGTGACTTGAGGCTGTTGCTAGTAGTTTAATTCAGCAGATGAGTCTCTGTCTCTGGGAATAATTCAAGAGGACTGACCATAATACGTGGAGCCATGGCAGTAAAGACAAGGCAGGCCTTCCCAGGTGACCTGTCTGAGAGTTCCAGCTCTCTTTCCCAGGAATGGTTTCTGATATGTTTACTCAGACCTCAGTCATGTTCCAGCTGTGTTGTTTCTCAGGGTTGCAGCACAAGGCGCTTTCTTTGGGCTGGGCAGGCTGTAGTGAATGTGGGGGTGTGAAACACCTTCGTGTCTTCTAGCAGCACTGGCCAGGAGAGTGGTAATGTGAGTCACTCTTAGATTTGCTTCCATTCAATGGGCCTTGGCTTGTTGGGCCTTGGGTAAGCTGGCCACCTGCCAAGAAGCCTTCAGCGGCTGGGACATTGCAGATCCTCTCTCTTGTTAAAGTACACCCCTGGGGGATTTGCTGGGGCTTGTGCCATTCCCTCTCCAGGTCTCCTGGCAGACGCTGGGATTTTGGATCTCCCTGGGTACACAGCTCTTTGACCCACATTCCCCCTGGGGAGGGTTAGACCAGAGAACCTCAAGGATGGCAGCCAACTCTGGGCTCTCTGATTTCTGCAGTTTACTAGTGTGTCTACTAATTAGAGCCACTGGAGAGTTACCAAGTCAGGAGTACTTTTATTCCTTTTTTTTTTTTTTTTTTTTTTAAGGGCAGTTCCCAGGCTAGGGGTCGAATAGGAGCTGCAGCTGCCCCATCTACACCACAGTCACAGCCACACGGGATCTGAGCCACGTCTGCAACCTGTACCACGGCTCACGGCAACACTGGATCCTTAACCCACTGAGTGATGAGGCCAGGGATTGAACCCGCAACCTCATAGATACTACTTGGAATCGTTACTGCTGAACCATGACGGGATCTTCTTTTTCCTGTCTTTTGAATTGGAAGTTTTGCACTCTTTATTTATTTATCTTTTTTTTTTTTGTCTTTTTTCAGGGCTGCACCCACGGCGTATGGAGGTTCCAAGGCTAGGGGTCTAATTGGAGCTATGGCTGCGGGCCTGCGCCAGAGCCACAGCAACGCCAGATCTGAGGTGTATCTGCGACCTACACCACAGCTCACGGCAATGCCAGATCCAGGGATCGAACCCGCAACCTCATGGTTCCTAGTTGAATTCGTTTCCGCTGTGCCGCGACGGGAACTCTTACACTCTATTTTTATTCTGTTACCTTTATAATGTTAACACTCACATTTGACTTAATGATGATGAAGTTTTGAAGGCCAGTCATTCATCAACAAATAATTTTTGAGTTACCTCCTATGGGCCAGATTCTTGTTCACGTGCTGGGAAAACAGCCACAACCAAGTCTCTGCCCTGAGTACAAACTAACTTGGAATATTATTGCTCCAGTCATACCTTTAAGAGCTTCCATTTTGCTTAATGTTTTAATTTCATCTTTTTTTTGAGGCTCCCAAGTTATCCATTTTTATAAAATTTGTTTTTGATGTTTAACTTTTTATATTTCAATTTCAGTGTTTGCAGTTCTGATTTAGATTCATCCTTATATTTACCATTTTTTTATAACACTCAGTTCTTGCATCCTCCCCTTTATTTCTGGATTTACTTTTCTTCTTGAAATGTATCTTTAAGTGAATCATTCAGTAAGGAGTGATTAGTAAACATTCAGGCTTTGGTTGCCTCAAAATATTGTGCCCTCTCATGAATAGTATTATAAAACTTCATGACAAGAGTTCTTTTCCTTAGCACTTCCAAGAAATGATCCCATTGTTTTATGGTCTCTATTTCTGTCTTCTTCAAAAGAAGAGTCTATTAATCTAATTGCTACTTCTCTGTAGGAAATTTTGCTTTTACCATTTTTCTCTGTATCTTGGTGTTTGTCATTTTTCATTGTGATGTGACTTGGTATAGACTTTTTCTGATATATATATATATATTTTTTTGTCCTTTTAGGGCTGCACCCAAGGCATATGGAGATTCCCAGGCTAGGGGTCAAATTGGAACTGTAGCCGCCAGCCTATGCCAGAGCCACAGCAATCCTGAATCCAAACCGTGTCTGCAACCTACACCACAGCCAGAGAAATGCTGGATCCTTAACCCACTGAGTAAGGACAGGGATCGAACCTGCAACCTCATGGTTCCTAGTTGGATTTGTTTCCTCCTTGCCACGACGGGAACTCCAGTGTTGAATCTTCTTAATCCTGTTCTTCATGTATCTTGATTTTATTTCATATTGTCATTTTCTTTATCTTTTTTTTTTTATTACATTCTGGATAATTTCCTCAGAGCTGTCTCCCGTTTCACCATCTTTTTCTTTAGCTAAATCTTCCATTCAGCATACCCATTGAGTTTTAAATTTTGCCAGCTAACATTTTCATTTCTAGAACTTCTATTTGGTTCTTTTTTAACAGTTCCTTAATATTTTTCATCAGGTCTTGTTCTTTCATTATGGTTTCTACCTCTTTTCCTTTTAAAGCTTTTAATTGTATTTACCTTATGGCCTCTTTTATATTTTTCTATTCTTTCAAGTTATTAGAATGTCAATTCTCCTGGTTTTTGTTTTGTTGATTCTCCCTCATGGCAGATGCTGTGCACTCACTTTCATTAAATGTTTGTTTTGTAAGTGTGGAAATTCACTGTAGAGCCATTTTTTGTTTACTTCTGCCAGCATTAACTTTCACATGGACTTAATAGCTTGGGTTTCTGCCCCATGTAGCACTTATAAATTTGATACCCTCATCAGCATGGCACATGACGCAGTGCTTGATTTGTCATGGAAAAAATCTTTAGGAGTTCCCTGGTGGCCTAGTGCTTAAGGATTGAGCATTGTCACTGCTGTGGCTTGGGTTCCATCCCTGGCCTGGGATCTTATGCATGGTGGGGATGCGGCCCCCAAAAAAATCTTTAGTGCTTCACCCAGAGCCTCAGATAAATGACTATTTTTGCCACATCCCTTTGCCAGTGGGAGGGGTTTTGCTATTCCCTTTTTCATAGAGGAGGCATACCTTCTAGAACCCACTATGCAGGGTACTGGTTCCAGCTCTCTGCCTTGTGGGACCCAAGGTCATCCTCCTACATAAGAACCTCAACCCCAGGGGTCTTGAACTAGGTGTAATTCCTTTTTGGCCACAGGGGTGAGATTACAGCTCACATATTTCTTTTTGTTTCTGTTACCTGTGGATATCCCTTTCTTTTTTCAAGTTTGGCTTTTGTTTTTTTAAATGTTGGGTCATATATTGCCTTTCTATGAATTTGAAGTTGTACAGTGTTCACATCAACTGAGTTCACTCCATTGCCAGAAACGATTCCCATAGTAAGTGAAAAGCACTATGCTTTGCTTGGATAAAATAATTACACCTTATAAAGTACTTCCTGCTTGTTCTTTTATTTGCCTTTTTATTTCTTTAAAAAATTTTTTTTTTGTTTCATTATGTTTATTTTGTTGAGGTATAGTTGCTGCATAACATATATGTTACAGGTGTATAATATAATGATTCACCATTTTTATTTTTTAAGGAATATTTCCTTTTTTGACCATGCCCATGGCATGCAGAAGTTCCTGGACCAGAAATTGAACCTGAACCATAGCAAGAACCTGAGCCGCTGCAGGACATTGCCTGATCCTTAACCTGCTGTACCACAAAGTAACTCCTTAGTCAGTTTTAAAGGTTATGCTCCATTTATTGTTATTATAAAATACTGGCTATATATTCTGTTGTACAGTATACTCTTATAGCTTTTTTTTGACTGTGCCTGCATCATGCAAAAGTTCTCAGGCCAGGTATTCAGCCTATGCCACAGTAGTGACCTGAGCTGCAGCAGTGACTATGCTGGATACTTAACCACTCAGCTACCAGAAAACTCCTCCTTGTAGCTTATTTTATATGTAATACTTCGTACCTCTTAATTCCCTACCTCTATATTGCCACTTCTCACATTTCCTCTCCCCACTGGTAACCACTAGTTTGGTCTCTCGATCTGTGAGTCTGTTTCTTTTTTTTATTATATTCACTAGTTGTTTTATTTTTAGATTCCACACATAAGTGATAACATACAGTATCTGTCTTTTTTTTTTTTTGGTCACTTTCTGGGTATTTTTTTTTATTTTATTGGACAATAACACAATGTTGTGTTAGTTTCAGGTGTAAAGGAAAATGTATCAGCCGTGCATATACATATATATCCATTCTTCTTCAGATTCTTTCCCCATATAGGCTATCACAGAATTTTAAATAGATTTCCCCATGCTATACAGTAGGTCTTTGTTACCCATCGATTTTGTACATAGTAGTGTATATGGAGGCATTCTGAGTATGTTTATTTTTTAATTTTATTAGAGTATGGTTGATTTATAGTGGTGTGTCAATTTCTGCTGTACAGAGAGTATATGTCTTTCTCTGAATGACTTATTTCATTTATAATACCCTCCAAGTCCATCCATGTTGTTGCAGAATGGCAAAATATACTATGCTCTTATGAAGGCATTGTCTTCATTCCATTCCAGTGGGGATAAAGAGGAGCACGCTACTAATTACAAGACATGTTAGGGGAATACTATGCTTTGCTTAAGTGAAGTAATTCTGCCTTATAAAGTACTTCCTATTCATTCCCTGATTTACTTTTATATTTCTTAATCTTTCTGACTATATTTTGGGCATTTCTTTGAAACTTTTTATATTTATATTTGAATAGCGTGTTTGTACTGATAGGTGTAATAACCAAGCTCACACCACAAGGTTTTTCCTCACCTTTCTCTGTTTCATAATCTGTACCTCCTTTCTCCCATGATTAGAAGTATACTTCCTAACCTAAGTATGTATACTCAGTTGCTCTACACTCAGATGAATTGTAAACTTAAAAACACCATTAACAGCCTCTAACCTACTAAGTAAACATAGTGGTTCTTTTGTCATACAATATATACCCTTAAGGGTTTATAGTAAGAAAAAAAAAATGCCATGTTTTAAAACTGCTTGGGGGAGTTCCCACTCTGGCACAGTGGGTTAAGAATTTGGTGTTGCCCTAGCTGTGGTGCAGGTTGCAGCTGTGGCTCGAATTTGATCCCTGGCCCGGGGAACTTCCATATGCCTTGAGTTCAGCCAAAAAAAATTTTTTTTAAATTAAAAAAAAAAAACCAACAAACTACTTAATTCTTTTCTCTATATGATTATGTTATCAATCTAATATATAGTTAGGCCTAACTTTTTTGTTTGCAATCAATTTTTTTTCTTTTTTTAGGGCCACTCCTGTAGCATGTGGAAATTCCTGGTCTAGGGGTCGAATTGGAGCTGCAGCTGCTGACCTATGCCACAGCCACAGCAATGCTATATCTGAGCCACATCTGTGACCTACACCACAGTTTGTGGCAACACTGGATCCTTAACCTACTGAGTGAGGCCAGGGATCACACCTGCATCCTCATGGACACTAGTCAGGTTCTTAACTTCCTGAGCCACAACAGGAACTCTTGTGATCAATTTTCTACTTTTTTACATCCACTTTTACTTAATTTTTATTATTTAAAATATTTACATGGTTCAATATTCAAAACTGAAAAAAAATACTTATAGGAGTTCCCATTGTGGTTCAGTGGGTTAAGAACCTGACATAGGGTCTGTGAGGATGCAGGTTTGCTCAGTTGGCTGTGGATCCAGCATTGCTGCAAGCTGTGGTGTAGGTAGCTGCAGCTCTATTTGATCCCTAGGCCAGGAACTTCCATATGCCCCAGGTACAGCCATAAAAAGGAAAAAAAAAAACCTTAGAAAAACCTACTTCCATCCGTATCTTAGTTTCTGGTTGTCTTTTCTATTTTTTCCTTTTGTATAAGTAAACACATACTTATGTATATTTTATGTGCAAGTGTATTCTTATCTCCTTTTCTCACACATTCCCTTTTTTTTCTTTACAGCTAATGCCTCAATAAGTAAAGTAACTCTGTGCATCTGTTGCTTTATATTATGAACTTACATCTTTCAGGGTAAATATTTAGAAATGGAATTGCTGGTCAAAGGATATGTGCCTAGGGAGTTCCCTTGTGGTACAGCGGGTTAAGGATCCAGTGTGTTTTTACTTCAGTGTCTCCGGTCACTGCTATAGCGTGAGTTCAATCCCTGACTCTCAAATTATCCTTCCCTAGAGCTGTTACATTTTCCGCTCCCATGTGGCATGTAAGAGACTGCCTGCTTCCCCACAGCCTCACCAACAGAGAGCATTGCCAAGCTTTTGAGTTGTTAATGGCCTGAAAGGAAAGAAATGGTGTCTCAATTTTAATGTGCATCTCACTTATTTTTTATTTATTTATTTATTTAATATATATATATTTTTAATTTTCCCACTGTACAGCAAGGGGATCAAGTTATCCTTACATGTATACATTACAACTACATTTTTTTCCCCCCAGCCTTTCTTCTGTTGCAACATGAGTATCTAGACAAAGTTCTCAATGCTATTCAGCAGGATCTCCTTGTAAATCTATTCTAAGTTGTGTCTGATAAGCCCAAGCTCCCGATCCCTCCCACTCCCTCCCCCTCCCATCAGGCAGCCACAAGTCTCTTCTCCAAGTCCATGATTTTCTTTTCTGAGGAGATGTTCATTTGTGCTGGATATTAGATTCCAGTTATAAGTGATATATCATATGGTATTTGTCTTTGTCTTTCTGGCTCATTTCACTCAGTATGAGATTCTCTAGTTCCATCCATGTTGCTGCCATCTCGCTTATTTTGAATGAAATGGGGCATCTTTTCATATGTTTAGATACAATTGGTATACCTTTTTCTGTGAATTCTCTGTGTATATATATACATATATATATATATATATATTTTTTTTTTTTTTTGGTCTTTCTAGGGCTGCACTTGAGACATATGGAAGTTCCCAGACTAGGGGTTGAATTGGAAGTATAGCTGCCAGCCTAAACCACAGCTGCAGCAATGCCAGATTCAAGCCACATCTGCGACCTACATCACAGTTCATGGCAACGCCAGATCCTTAACCTACTGAGCGAGGCCAGGGATCAAACCTATGTCTTCACGGATACTAGTCATGTTTGTTACTGCTGAGCGGTGATGGGAACTCCCTCTGTGTATGTCTTTTCCCCAGTTTTATTGAGATATAATTGACACATAACATTGTATAAGTTTCAGGTGTACAACTATAATAATTTGATATGTGCATATATTGCAAAATGATTACTATTGTAAATTTAGTTAACATTCATCATCTCACATAGTTAGAATTTTTTTTTTGGTCTTTTTTTGCCATTTTCTTGGGCTTCTCCCACGGCACATGGAGGTTCCCAGGCGAGGGGTCGAATCGGAGCTGTAGCCACCGGCCTACGCCACAGCAACGTGGGATCTGAGCCACGTCTGTGACCTACACCACAGCTCACGGCAATGCCGGATCCTTAACCCACTGAGCAAGGCCAGGGATCAAACCCGCAACCTCATGGTTCCTAGTCGGATTCGTTAACCACTTCGCCACAACGGGAACTCCATAGTTACAATTGTTAAAATGTCTTTTACTCATTTATCTTTTTTCGTCTTTGTACATATTTTTAAGAATTCATTTTAAATGAGAGTGATATGTCCTTTCTCTGTCATAGAAGTTTTAAGTATTTTCTCCCATTCTGTCGCATGTCTAATGACTCAGAATCTCTTTTCTTTACCACAGTGCTATCCTTTGTGCAGTTTAGTATACCATGCCTATGTAGGGCCTTTATTTTGAGACATCAATTAATAATTTGCTTATAAGAGGGAGTAAAATTGAGAACTCAAAAAATAAAGACAAAACCCAGGAATAACCTTACAAAGACACAGGCATAGAAGGCGTAATTATAAAGTGTATTTATCAAAGAAAGCTAGAGTACCTAACATATTGCATAACTGAATCAAAATTCCGAATATTTTAGCAGCCTGGACATATGGGCCAAGATGCACAAAATAAAATTTAGTAGAAATAATATTTTGACATTCCCACTGTTGCACAATGGGATGGACAGTATCTCTGCAGCACTAGAATGTGGGCAGTGGGCTGAAGGATCTCTGGCTGGAGCAGTGGACTAAAGCATCTAGAATTGCTGCAGCTGTGACCTAAGTCACAACTGTGGCTCCCATTTGATCCCTGGCCTGGGAACTCTATATGCTGTGGGGCAGCCAAAAAAGGAAATTAAAAAAATATAAATAAATAATGCTTTGTATTTAGGCTTAAAAATGTTAATTCCGTAAGTTCAAGGCTGGGAACATCTGTCTTCACAGAAATTCCTATTTGTATAAACTTTGGGTTTGTTTGTTTTTTTTTTAGGGCCGCACTCGCGGCATATGGAAGTTCCCAGGCTAGGGTCTAATCGGAGCTAGAGCTGCTGGCCTACACCACAGCCATAGCAACATCAGCGTCAGATCTGAGCCGCATCTGTGACCTACACCATAGCTCACAGCAACTCTGGATCCTTAAGCCACTGAGTGAGGCTAGGGATCGAACCCACAACCTCATGGTTCCTAGTCGGGTTCGTTTCCACTGCACCATAGTGGGAACTCCCTAAATTTTGGGTTTTAATTGACCCTGCGCTTACATAACAACCCAACAGGATGGCGTAGTTGCCAAAAGAAAATACACTCTTAGAGTGAATAGCGGCAGGTGATTATCCTGATTATGGAGACAGTTGCCCCTTTGTGCTTGACACTTATCAGACCACATCCAGAATGGTGAGTTCAGTTTTGGGGACCACAGATGAAGAGGGTCATTGACAGCCATGAGCAAGTCCAAAGCAGGGACTCTTGAGTTAGTGAAGAGTCTGAAAGTCATATCGGGAGCCTGGGGTATTTAATCTGAAGAAAAGAAAGCAAGTAATTTGTGAAGGATTTAAAGGCTATCAAAAGGAGGAGGAATTAGAATTATTTGGTGCTGCTCACACTCGCAGCCCGGGATCTGTGGTTATGACCCACGGGTCAGGCTCGCTATAAAGGGACGTTTCTCGCTGGCCTTAGGACTGCAGGGAAAGGGAAGGGCTGCCTTCTTCACCTATCTGCCCCCTGCAGCCAGAGGTGTCTGGACAGGGGTGTCAGGTCAAGCAGGGGCCAGGGTCAGGCTCCGCTGCTGGGTAGGCAGCCTGGGCACCCGGGTTCTTGCTGTCTGCCTCGTGGAACACAATCTTTCCTCCCTTTCTGGTGTCTTCTCTTTGTTGGGAACAAGAGCAGGTAGGGAAAGTGATCTGTGGGATTTTTTTTGGCTGGTTAAAGTAGTTGACAATTTTGGAGAAACATTCATCTGTAGGATATAATGTTAAAATGTGTCAACCTGGAGTTTTCACCAGGATCTGGAGTCAGTGTCCCGAGAGCAGACTGCTCCTTGTTGAGAATGGTTGTGGGTGGAGACCTCAGACTGCACCTCCTCTTACCCACGTAATCTTATCTTTCTTTCTTTCTTTCCTTTTTTCTTTTCTTCCTTTCCTTTCTTCCGTACTTCTTACGATTGTCTCTTTGCGATTGCAAATTGCACCCTTACATTGAATAAATCGAACAGATTTTCTTTCTTTACGTTCAGTTATAACGGTTTAAATTTATGCTATTAGTGAGTCTTTCTCTTCTTTTCCTTCTCTTTATTGCGGTCATTCTTAGAGTCTTCTTCAAGCCTGACCTTTTCCTCCATTCCTTCTCCTTCCTTCATTCGTTAATTCTTCACATGTCTCTTCCTTCTTTCGGTTGTTTCCACCCACGTCATTTCCTTCCCTTATGTTTGGATTCTTTCTTTCTTTCTTTCTTTCTTTCATCAGGGATCCGATCTGAGCTGCAGTTTGCAATCTATGCTGCAGCTGTGGCAACACCAGATCCTTTAACCCACTGCCAGGCCGGGGCTTGGACCTGCATCCTAGTGCTGCAGAGATGCCACCAATCCCATTGTGCCACAGTAGGAACTCCTTACCCATTTATCAATAATGTTGTCTCAGTATGAATTGAACTTGTTTAAGCCCTGCTTAGGGATCTCAGAATGATTCCTGTGTTAATCTCATTGTCTGATTTTTTTTTTTTTGGGGGGGGGGTCCTTTTAGGGCCACACCTGCAGCATATGGAGGTTCCCAGGCTAGGGGTTGAATGGGAGCTCCAGCCACCGGCCTACACCACAGCTCAGGGCAACACCACCGGATCCTTAACCCACTGAGCGAGGCCAGGGATCAAACCCACAACCTCATGGTTCCTAGTCAGATTTGTATCCGCTGCACCAGGACGGGAACTCCTCATTATCTGATTTTAATGGGCACAGGAATCAACTGGGGATGGGATTAATACACAGATTCTGATTTGGTAATTCAGAAGTGGGCCTGAGAGTCTGCATCCCTAGACAGCACCAGGAGATGCTGCTGGCTCAGGGTCCACCCCAGAATTGCAGGGGACCAAAAGCAGCGGTCCACATAGACCAAGATAATAGAATCACTTGCTCTATGCTTGTCTATAATGCACAGTCCTAACCTGTGTACTTCTGTTCTCTGGGACCATAATCTCTAGGGGTGGAGCATAAGAAATGATTCTTAGGAGTTCCCGTCACGGCGCAGTGGTTAACGAATCCGACTAGGAACCATGAGGTTGCGGGTTCGGTCCCTGCCCTTGCTCAGTGGGTTAATGATCCGGCGTTGCCGTGAGCTGTGGTGTAGGTTGCAGACACGGCTCGGATCCCGCGTTGCTGTGGCTCTGGCGTAGGCCGGTGGCTACAGCTCCGATTCAACCCCTAGCCTGGGAACCTCCATATGCCGCGGGAGCGGCCCAAGAAATAGCAACAACAACAACAACAACAACAACAACAAAAAAGACAAAAGACAAAAAAAAAATGATTCTTAGAGCTGGTACTGCAGGTGATTCTTAAGTACAGTAAAGGCTTTGAACCATTGGCCTTGGGAGAATGGGTGGCTTATATTGGAGAAGTGCTTTGCATCTAAGGGGACACAGTGAGTCCTACAGAAAGTCAGTTGTAGGAAACCAGCCTCTTCTGTAAAGCTTGTGTGGAGGAGACTGGCTGGGAGTTTCTGGGACCTGAGCTATGCTCCTGGAAAGTGCATATACTGTGGATTAATGACTCTTTTCTCACTCCCTGGTCTTGTCTCTCCAGTCATCCAGCATGCTCTGCCCACCCCACGCCGAGGCGCACTGACCATGAGCCTCAACTCCTCCCTCGGCCACAGGAAGGAGCTGAGTAACTTCACTGAGGAGGAAGGTGGCCAAGGCGGGGCTGTTGTCACCGAGTTCATTGCCATTGTCATCATCACCATTTTTGTCTGCCTGGGCAACCTGGTCATTGTGGTCACCTTGTACAGGAAGTCCTACCTCCTCACCCTCAGCAACAAGTTCGTCTTCAGCCTGACCCTGTCCAACTTCCTGCTCTCCGTGCTGGTGCTGCCTTTCGTGGTGACCAGCTCCATCCGGAGGGAATGGATCTTCGGGGTGGTCTGGTGCAACTTCTCCGCCCTCCTCTACCTGCTGATCAGCTCGGCCAGCATGCTCACCCTCGGGGTCATTGCTGTCGACCGGTAAGCTTGCCTCCTGCATAGAGAAGCAAAGAATTTTTGAATGTGGGAAAAGGGGGTGGGCATGAGAGATCATGTGGGTTGTGACTTTCAAGCAGCCTTAGTTCCTCGGGAGGGTGTCAGGACCTCTGCTGGGGAGCATGAGAAGGCAGAGTTCTGCTTCTTTTTCTGTTCCTTCAACCAGAGCACCTCTGGTTTTATCTGATCCAGTTTGCATATAGTTTTATTTTTTAAAAAGAGATTCCATTGCTTTAAAAAAAACAAAACTCAGGAGTTCCTTTGTGGTTCTGGCATCTTCACTGCTGTACCTCTGGTTGCAGCTGTCACATGGGTTCAGGCCCTAGTTGGGAAACTTCTGCATGCCGCAGGTGCAGCCAAAAAACAAACAAACAAAAAAACAAAAAAAACACTGTGGAAACCTTTGCTCCTCAGTTTCTACTGAGGAAGGTGATCAGGTCCTCAGAGGAGATGATAGGTTCAGGTTTTTCCTGAAGTGCTTCCTGCTGTCTGTTGCTTTGGGTTGGGCCAGAGCTGGACCAAAGGAGACCTAAGGAACTACTCACCGTCTTCCACAGTGCAGGGGGTTAAAGCCTGCTCAGTCCTTGATAGAAGGAGAACAGGGGGAAGGGAAGACAACCCCAGAAATAAAGACAGGGTCATCTGAGAGAGACAATGTGTGCCTTAACAAAATCTGGGCTGTCCCTTTTTGCAGCATGTCTGATGCAGACAGAAAGAGCTCTGTCTAGAAGATTCTTCCACATTCCCATATTCTGGTGTTAGGTTGTCAGATCTAGTTGTGCAAGTCCTGCAGATTATGGCAGCAAGAATGTGATGCCGAGAGTCATCTTCTTTATTAGGATTTTGCCAGTAGTTATTTCATTTATCCCAGGCAAGGGTTCATATGCACGAGGGCAGAGGGGGGAGATTTAGATTCTGTGTGATTTGTAGAATTAGATGGAAGCTAGCAGGGGAGTCAAAGAAAACACGGAGGGGGTTCTCTAGGGCTGTTGTCACTGGGTGACACAAGTCCCCAGGCTCCCTTGGGACCATCAGCTGTTGTTTTTTGTTAATCAAATTTTACTTTTTGAAAAATTTTTTTTGGCTGTGGCAGCATGATGTGGGAATCTCAGTTCCCAGACCAGGGATTAACCCCAGGTTGCAGTGTGAAAGCACCGAATCCTAACCACTAGAGCAGCAGGGTCTAGACCCAGGTTTTTGACCTGATGAGTTGTGGCTGGATGGTCTACCCAGGGTGCAGGCCTCAACTAGGCCCAAGGCCAGAGTCCTGTAAGCTTTCTGCACCTGTGGGGGATTAGAGTGAAGGAAGTAATCAGTCAGAACTAATCATATGCTTCCCCCAATAATGAAAATAATATGGAACATATAAGGAGTAAAATAAGAAATGTCCATAATCCTACCCATCAGAAGCCATCACTGTTTATTTTTTTTTTAAGTGTGTTTGCCTCCAGTGACTTTTGGCTGCACACAGTAAATTTAGAAAATAGGCTCACGGCACATGTGGTCTTGTGACCTGCTTTTAATCATAAGTGATTATGAGCATTTTCCCTACCTGCAGATATCCTTTGAGAACATGACTTATTTGTTTTGGCCACACCTGTGGCATGTGGACGTTCCCAGGCAAGGGCTCAAACCTGTGCTATAGCAGTGACAATGCCGGATCCTTTAATGGTTACAGGGTATTCCATCCTCTGGATGTGCTCTAGTTTATTTTTTACAGTCCCCTATTAGCTTAATATTTTATATAGCACTTTTGAGGAAGATGTATGTTTGCAAAATTGTCATGTTTTCTGTCAGAGTAAACACACTTTCAAGATTCTTGATGTCAGTGTTCCCTCTGTGGTGCAGTGGGTTAATGATCAGGCTTATCTTTGTGGAGGCACCAGTTCAATTCTCAACCTGGGGCAGTGGGTTAAGGATCTGGCATCGCTGCAGCTGTAATGTAGGTCGCAGTTCCAGCTTGGTTTCAGTCCCTGGTCCAGGAACTTCCATGTGAACTTGAGAGTAGCCAAAGAAGTGGAAAAAAAAAAAAATCTTGACATATAAAAGGCAGATTTCCCTTCAGTAGGTTGTAGGCATTTACTCTAGCAGTCATTTGCCGGCATCCTATCAAGACTGATAAAGTAGCACTACAAACATAAATAGACATGTGTTGACAGTGGCATAGGATAGGATCTCACTATTGTTTGAATTTCTTCTTCTCAAAAAATCATTACTTTTGAAATATTGCTTCATGGGCCCTGGGTCCTGTAGAAAGTGGAGTGGAGGCCAGCAGCTCAGGAACAGAGCAGGGAAGTGGGTTTTCAGTGCCTCTCACAGAGATCTTTGTGTACGGATGCTCAGTAAACAGCGGCATCTCTCAGAAGTCATAAACTGCTTACTTGGATCTGGGGTCTAGATAAATGAGAGTGAGATTTTTCACCACCTGATGTGACAGATTCTCAACTCACGCCATCAAAATGTATTAAACGAGAGAGAATTTGCCTCTTTCAATACCGTATTCTTTCACCCTGGGTGTCTACTCTGTGAAAGGTCCTGGGCTAAATCCGCAGATGGTAGCATTCAGCATGACCAGGACACAGACCCTGCCCACTGGGAGCTCAGAGTCATGGCAGAGGCTGACCTGTGGATGCCAGTGTAAACACAAAGCAGAAACAAGAACTGTCGTAGCTCTCATCGCTGCTTCTGATGGTGGAGCCTGAGGTGCTCCGAGGAAGAGGTGGCATGTGAGCTAGGGAAGAGGATTGCAAGGGCCTTTCCCTTAAAAATATAGTCAGATATTTTTAAGACCATATGATGTGTGTGTAATGCCAGTGTGTTTAAAGTACTGTGGGACACAGGAGGAAGCAGGGCAGAGCGTGGCGAAAATGCAGGGTGTGTGTGCTGAAGGATGGGCGTGTCACACAGCATGTGACCCAGTTGGTCACCAGGGGAAATGGCTGGAAGTGGAAGAGGTAACATGTAGGAACAAGTGGCAGCTCCTTAATCCCACTAGAGCTTTAATCCTGGCACCCCAGACCCGCAGCCCAGTCCCAGGGTCACTCAGTGACAGAGCCATGAGTCGAGAAAGGACTTCTGCCTCTCTGTGATGATAAGTCACCAAGGCCTGGTTATCTTTGGGAAAATAGTTCATTTTCTCCTGCAAGCACAGTTCTCCAGCCAGATCTTTGGCTATAATGTATAGACTGCAGTAAAATTTATGGTGTCTTCAAATATTTTCATGGTAGATGCAATTTTTTTTTTTTTTAATTATTGGTCACTTAATGTGGCTAAGAATACGAACTGACTGGACCAGCTAATTTGATCATGCTCATATCCATGATCACCATTTGACCAAGATTTCAAACACTCCTTCCCCTGCCCCCCCTTGATTTCAGGGAATTAAATTTACTTGATGTTACTAATTTTGGAAGTTGCATATTTGCCTTTCGATATTGGAAACCTCAAGATGCAGCTCGTGTGTGTGTGTGTGTGTGTGTGTGTGTGAGAGAGAATAAGAATGAGAAAGAGGGAGAAACGGAGAGATGGAAGGGGCAGGGATGGAGAATAAGAGAGGGGAATGGAGAAGCAGAAGTGATAGTAAAAGCTAAGTTAGAGAATGGGAGTGGAAGAAAGAAATGGGAACATCAAGAAAGTCGAAGTGGGAGTTCCTGGAGCACAGTGAGTTAAGGACCTGCTTTTGTCACTGCAGTGGCCTAGGTCACAACTTCTATATGCTGTGGGTATAGCCAAAAAAAGAAAAGAAAGGAAAGAGAGAAAAACAGGTCAAGGGTCGTGATCACGACTAAAATGTGTTACATGCTAGTCACCTGCCAGGCACTGCCCTGTGCTGTGAAGAAGCATTTATCCCAGTTGATCCTCCCAACAACCCTGTCAGCCCCCACATTGCAGATGAGCAAAGTTGGGTTTTGCAAACTTGCCAAAATCCATGTGGCTGGTAACTTGCCTAGTTTTGAGATGCTCAAAACTGGTCTCTTAGCCATCACACAATACTGCAAAGACAGTTGTCAGTCACATCCAGCAACAGATTCATTTAGCTCAGGGTTTCTCTACCTCAGCACAGTTGACCTTTCGAATGGGATAATTGTTGTGATGAGCTGTCCTGTGTGAAATATTGAGCAGCGTGTCCCTGGCCACTACTCACACTGGATGCTAGAAGCCCCTCTCCAGGAGTGACAACCAAAAATGTCTCCAGACATTGCCACATGTTCCCAATGACGAACCTGGCTAAAGAAATCCGTTAAACTGGTTGGCAGATGAGCCCAAAGAGTCCATCATGTAGCCTCATGAAGGGAGGAGAGGAAGAGTGTAAAAAGAAGAGCTGGCTGGAGTGAAGTTCACCATTGAGACGTCAGGGTCCTAAATCAGCCCTGTGGAAACAGGTCCAGGCCAGGGACATCATTCAACCTGGGAAGATTTTTGCTGTGCATAAGTCCAGCCTGGTTACTCCTACTTTGAAGGTAACCTTGAAGTTGCCAGTGCTTCAGGTCCTTTTAAAATAGTTCTGATGTTTTTAATTCCACACTGGGGTGGATGAAACTCCTGCTCTAAAAATGATAGTTTATTTTGGGGGGGGGGGTGCTGCACCTGCGGCATATGGAGATTCCCAGGCTAGGGGTTGAATCAGAGCTACAGCTGCCAGTGTACACCACAACCACAGCAACACAGGGTCCGAGCCACATTTGCAACCTACACCACAGCTCACGGCAACACCGGATCCTTAACCCACTGAGTGGGGCCAGGGATCGAACCCGAAACCTCATGGATACTAGTTGGGTTCATAACCCACTGAGCCACCATGGGAACTCCCTAAAAATGGTATTTTAAATGAAAGTAGCTAGGCGCTAGACTGTGGGATGGTTAGTTATGGTGCCATCAAGAGATTTTTTAACTAAGTTAATATGTTCACTCCAAGGTAGCTGTGGTTGGCTTAGATTTTGTTCATATTTTAGTGAAGCCTTATTAAAAACAGGGCTCTTTTAAGTGGTTGGTCTTGTGGCAGGAGAGTGAAGCCTTGGAGTTCCTATAGGCATCACAACTTTTAAGTTACGCAGAAGCCTCTTTTGGGACCAAGGGTCGTGCTTGGGACTGTGTCTGAAAATGAATTGTTGGAGAAAAGATTGAGAGCTTCAGAAGACAGTTAAGAGTTATGGAAAGCAGGGGTTCTGTTGTGACAAGGATCCAGTGTTGCCATGAGCTGCTGTGAGGTGTAGATCGAAGACACAGCTCGGATCCCACGAGGCTGTAGCTGTGATGTAGGCTGGCAGCTACAGCTCCAAGCTGACCTCTAGCTTGGGAACTTCCATATGCCGTGGGTGTGGCCCTAATAATCCAAAAAAAGAAAAGAATTATGGAAAGCCCCTCCATTTTGGCCTGTATTAACCTGCAGGGAATAGGGATGTGCTTTTCTTCTATATTTTCCTTGGAACCTGCAACAAGACCTAAATGAGACTTAGGTTTAAAAAATGAAATTTCAAATCTATGAAATCCATTTTCTTCTGTGGATAAATCTTGACATGTTTATCTTTTTTCCTCCCTTTTTGGCTGTACGCACAGCGTATGGAAGTTCCTGGGCCAGGAATTGAACCTGTGCCTCAGCAGCAACCCAAGCCACTACAGAGACAACACCAAATCCTTGCCACAGTGGGAACTCTGACATGTTTTATCTTGATATGGATGTAGATTTGTGCATTTCAGTGTGTATAAATTTTACCTAATGAAACCCGTAAAGCCAGAACAACCCCTAAAGGGTGTGGGTATATACAGGCAGCACCCTGGCTTTGGGGGCCCTTCTGATTCTAGGAGACTTACCCCTTGGGATGCGGTCCCAGTCCCCTGCCCAGGCATCCCACTGGGCTTGCAGACTCAGCTGGGAGAAATCACTTGTCACGTCCCACTAGACTTGCTCATGCCCAGAACCTCCGGCAGTGATGTAAATACCACTTTCCTTGCCATCGAATAATAATCCTCACCAGTGTTGAGAATAGCCAGAAGGATATGTTTCAGAGGACAGCTTATTAATCATGATGATTTTTATGACTGGCCGAGCAGGGCTGGTCAGAGGAGCCAGGGACTGCTCATGCTCCCAGCCCTGGCCTCCCACACCCGCTGTACGTTCGCCCCTCAGGTGTTGTCTGGGGGCCTGCATGATTTTTAAATGGCAGAGAAAAGTAGGACTCTGTCTCGTTTCTCCTTAAAAGTGAAGAAAACCTTCCTGGAAGGGTCCCCCAGTCTCACCCCAGCAAAATTCCCTCACATTTCATTTGCCATATGACATCACAGAGGTCAGTGATTCACCTGGTCACCTGGCAGGGGGTAGAATACCACTAGTGGCTTGGCGCATCCCCTGGCACTCAGAAGGGCCCAGTGTCCCCTGTGGTCATGGCAGTCTTGCAGGAGCAAGATGGGGATTCTGTCTTCAGGAAGGAAGGAAGAGGAGTTCCCTTGTGGCATAGCAGGTTATGGATCCAGTGTTGTTATTGCATTGGCTATGGCAGGGGTTTGATTCCTGGCCTGGGAGCTTCCACATCCTGCAGTCACAAATAAAAAAAATAAAAAAATAAAGAGGGCAAAGATCCAGCTCTACCGCCACTGCCATTTATTTAGAGGGAGGCCCCCTCCAGCTCTTTCCCTCACTCCAGCACATTCTGTCCTTGGAGCAGACCTGCTCCTGAGGCTCTGTGATTCTCTAAGAGGTTAGATCAGCTACCCAAGGTCACATACCTGGTGGACAGCCGAGTCACCATCTGAACCCGGGGATCTCCAACTCCAGAGGCGTTCTTTCACAGGGCTGCCTGGCCTTTGCAAGATGCAAACCCAGATGTCAGTGTGAGACAGGAATTGCTTTACTCCAGGCTGTGTGCACAGGGTCTATAATCCACACCGTAATTACAGTGGTTTCTTCTTCTCAGACTCCATGCCCAGAAGCACTGTCTTTCCAGGCTGGACCTTAGCCAGGCCTCAAGGCTTGAGATAGCAGCCACGGGCTTACCTCTGATTAGGAAGGCCCTTCTTACAGGGTATAGACGCAGGTGGCAGTTCAGGCTATGGCCCCTGTCCCTGGGCTGCTAGCACCCAGGGGTGACTCAGGACGGTCCTGGTGGTGGAGGTAGCTTCACAGGTGATGAGTGAGGCTCAGCCACATTCATTTCCTAATGTCCTGTCTATACCAGGCAGCATCAGTGTGGCCACCGCATCCCCCCACACATTGCCCTTGTGCAGAAGCCTCGTCATTAAACAGCATTTCCCTGGGATAAAATGTCTGGGTGGGGATGGTGGGGTTTACCTTCAACCCCATGGTCTAACTCCTCCCACCCATGCCAGTTAAAAGGCCGGCGAGGCTCGGTGTGCCCTAGCCCCCTGGCCCCTCACTTCCCCACCCTACCTTCACCCTGCGCCTGCCTGATTGAGCTCTGTGCATCTCCCCCATCGAGCCAGCACTCACATCTCCACGTCTTGCCAGGGCTGGCTTTCTACCTCTGCTGCTCCTGGGCCAGTACCTCTGATCTTTTAAGACCTGGGTTTATGTGCCATCTCCTCCAGGAAGTCTGCTCTGCCTGACCCTGCAGTCGGTCTCCAGGGCCCTGCCAATATGAACCAGTAGTTCTCCAGGCATCCCTCCTTCACAGAGCTGAGGGATTAGGAACCAGCCCTGGTCTGTGGACTCTGGAGCAAGATGCTTTGCAGGAACTTGCTGGCATGTACGCTGGGGATGGTAAAGTCCGGTTGCCTGGGTTTTTATCTTCCCCTTCCTTATCTGGGGCAGAGTATCTATCCTTTCTCTGCTCTACTGTCCTCATCTATAAGATGAGGATAATGATAACACCCCCTGCTCCAAACAGTTGTTGTGAGGATTAAAGACAGCGCTTTCCACTCCAGAGTCTCACACCGTGCTTGTGTCTCTGTCTCCCCCCCGCCCACCCCCTCACCGTTTCACCTGTATTTCCAGTGCCTATAGCACGGTGCTTGGCACATAGCCAAGGAAGTGTTCAGGAAGTGTTCACTGAATCAATGAACCCCTTAATCCTTAGATGATATTCTGGTTTCTGAGGACCTTCTGAAAACTGATCTAAAAAAAATTGTCAGAAACATAGAAATGATCTGGCTTCTTGCGTGATCCTTTAGAGCTCCTGTAGATGCCCCAAGATCAGCCACACCCCCACATATGAATGGACTCTGGCCTGGCGGCTTGGAAGCAGGGCCGCCTACATTCTGTTCTTCCTGGCATCCAGCCCTTCTCTGATGAGTCCCACAGGGCTGTGTGGCATGGCCAGTCTGTGACTTGTCCAGGGGGAGTTGAGGGAAGGTCCTACTTTTAGAAGCATTTGCCCTGTGGCTGGGTTGGATGAGCAATTCGACAGAGCTCCCTATCAGGAAAAGCAGTGGGTGCCCATCCTGGTGTGTCTTCTCTATTTTGACTCCTCTCTTTCACCTCCCTCCATCCTTTTTCTAGCTACTATGCTGTCCTATACCCCATGGTATATCCCATGAAGATCACGGGCAACCGAGCTGTGATGGCACTTGCCTACATCTGGCTTCACTCCCTCATTGGCTGCCTGCCGCCTCTATTTGGTTGGTCATCGGTGGAGTTTGATGAGTTCAAGTGGATGTGTGTAGCTGCGTGGCACCGGGAGCCTGGCTATACAGCCTTCTGGCAGATCTGGTGTGCCCTGTTCCCCTTCCTGGTCATGCTAGTGTGCTACGGCTTCATCTTCCGCGTGGCCAGGGTCAAGGCACGCAAGGTTCACTGTGGCACCGTGGTCATCGTGGAGGAGGACCCACAGAGGAATGGGAGGAAGAACTCCAGCACCTCCACCTCCTCCTCAGGCAGCAGGAAGAACGCCTTTCAGGGCGTGGTCTATTCGGCCAACCAGTGCAAGGCCCTCATCACCATCCTGGTGGTCATTGGTGCCTTCATGGTCACCTGGGGCCCCTACATGGTTGTCATCACCTCTGAGGCCCTCTGGGGGAAGAACTATGTCTCCCCAACACTGGAGACCTGGGCCACTTGGCTGTCTTTTACCAGTGCCATCTGCCACCCCCTGATCTATGGACTCTGGAATAAGACGGTTCGCAAGGAACTACTGGGCATGTGCTTTGGGGATCGGTATTACCGGGAACCGTTTGTGCAGCGGCAGAGGACGTCCAGGCTCTTCAGCATTTCCAACAGGATCACAGGTAACTCAGGAACTTGCCAGGGAAGGGAGGCCCACCCTCAGCAGGTGTGGCATGTGGGCCCCTCCAGAGCTCTGGCAGGTTGATGGGCAGGAACTCAGACTGACAGTGGCTTCTGGGACTAAGGCATGGGCTTCCTTTGCGGAAGGCTCCCACAGTGTCCACGGTGACTCCCAGGCAGATTTCCTGAGCTCAGCAGTTCAGGGCAGGGGACAGCAGAGTTCAGAAATCCATGTTCTGTGACCTCAGCCATGGTGCATGGGCCTGGACAGTGTAGTTACTTCTGTCTAGAGGAAAAAGAACCCAAGCATTGGGCCAGGCTGCTGCTGCTTTCTCCTCTTGGCCAATCCTTTCTTTTCAGTGTTGTTTGAGGCAAAGTCAGCTTTAAAACACTCCCTCCTCTCCTTAGCTGTCTCTCTTGAATGGAGTCTTTGTTGGGCCTTTCCTCACAGGTCAGTGGTTTCCTCACATGGTCCCTCCTAATTCAGGGTGTGTCAACACCAAACCTCCACTCCCTTGTTGAAGTGTCACTATCTGGTATGTGTAAAGCTGCTCCTCCATCTGATAATTGATTTCAGAGCTAACCATTTCTGGGCACAATCCCATCACCTTTGATGAGATCTGGAGGAATTAGTCTAGTTAAGGACAGCTTTTAAAAAAAATTTTTATTTTTTAATTTTTGTCTTTTTAGGGCCAAACTCACGGTATATGGAGCTTCCTAGACTAGGGGGTTTGATTGGAGCTGTGGCCTCTGGCCTATGCTACAGCCACAGCAATGCCAGATCCAAGCCATGCTTGTGACCTATACCACAACTCACGGCAATGCCAGATCCTTAACCCGCTGAGTGGGGCCACAGATCGAACCTATCCTCATGGTTGCTAGTCAGATTCGTTTCCGCTGAGCCACGATGGGAACTCCCAGGACAGCTTTTTAAAAAAAAAAAAAAAAAAAAAACCTTTTTAAGAGAATTTAAGTCTTGGAGTTCCCATCGTGGCTCAGTGGTTAATGAATCCGACTAGGAACCATGAGGTTTCGGGTTTGATCTCTGGCCTCGCTCAGTGGGTTAAGAATCCGGTGTTGCCGTGAGCTATGGTGTAGGTTGCAGATGCGGCTCGGATCTGGTGTTGCTGTGGCTCTGGTGTAGGCTGGCGACTACAGCTCCAATTCGACCCCTAGCCTGGGAACCTCCATATGCTGCGGGAGCGGCCCTAGAAATGGCAAAAAGACAACAACAGAAAAACAAAAAGCCAAAAAAGAATTTAAGTCTCAGTGAAGAGTTGGGAAAATGGTACAGAGAATTCCCATCTACCCAGCTTCTCCTAGTGTTCATGTCTTGCCTAACCACGACACAGCTATCAGACCTAAGACATTGCCATGGGTGCAGTGCTGTTAACTATAGACTTGATTCAGATTTCACCCATTTTTGCACTGATGTCGTCTTTCTGTTCTAGGACCCAGTTCAGGATCCCACGTTGTGTTCAGTCGTCATGTCTCCTTTGTCCTCTTCCATCTTTGACAAGTCTTCGTTCTTTCTTCACCATCTGTGACTTGACACCTTTGTAGAGTTCTGGTCAGGAATTTTGCAGAAGGCCCTTCAGTGTGTGTATAACTGATGTGTCCTCCAGATTAGAACAGGGTAGTACATCTTCAGCAGCCACTTTGCGCAGGTGACATGCTCTTCTTAGTGGTCACAGCAGGGGCACGTGTGTTAGTATGTCTTATTACTAGCAGATTTTACCCTTGACATCCTGGTTGATGTCTTAGTTTGGCCTGCTATAACAAAATCCCATAGTCTGCATGGCTTAACCTCTATGACTTCAATTTTTCACAGTCAGGAGGCTAGAATTCTGAGATCAGGGTGGCAGCATGGTTGGGTTCTGGTGAGGGCCCTCTTCTTGGCTGTCCTCTTGCTGTGACCTCGCATGGTGGAGATGGATGGTGAGAGAGACAGGGACACCAAGCTCCCTGGTCTCTTAAGCACCCACTCTCCTGACCTCATCTAAACCTGATCACCTCCACAAGGACCCACCTCTGAATACCCTCATGCTGGGGGTTGGGGCTTCAGTGTATGAACTTGGGGGGAATACTTTCAGTTCATATAGTTTAGGTGGTGTCTGCCAGGTTTCTCCACTGGAAAGTTACTGTCTTTTCCATTGTCATTAATGAATACAGCCGAGGAGCTATTTGAGGCTGTAAAGATATCCCTTTTTCCCTTCAAGCTTCAGCTGCCATTGGTAGCATGCCCTGGTGGATCTTGCCCCGTAGTTACCATCACCTGGACAAGCTGTTGGAAGAGAGACTCAGAGGGTGCATGTCAGATTATGCTCATGGAAAGAGCCAGTTCAGACTGCGATCCTAGTCTCTTGCCAGATGACTTTGGGCAACTCATACTCTTCAGGAAATAAAGAGGTCTTCTACCCATCCTCTCAAGGGAGTGGAAAGAAACAACAACTCTTAATTATCATGACTACTCAGTAGTCGTGATGATAGGAGCTCTTTTCCATGTGGCAATTAAACAAACCAACATTGCTGATTTATCTCATGGGTTGATGGAATGTTCCTTCTTGAGAAAGGGAATTTGGGGACTTTCTGACTGTGGGAGAAAAAAATCTTTCTTGGGATCCCCATATTTTAACTACTGAATGCCCACCCCCTGCCACTGGCAAGACCGTATTTCCTTTTGTGACTAATGAGCCAGGAGGAGTACATTCAGGGTTCAGTTTCCCTTCCCTAATGAACTTGTTGTTCAGATTTTGTAAAGCCACTTTTCTAGGCACACAGATATTAAATGTTTTCAATTCCATTGAAGTTAAGAATAAGGAAGGAGGGGGTTCCCATCGTGGCGCAGTGGTTAACGAACCCGACTAGGAACCATGAGGCTGCGGGTTCGATTCCTGGCCTCGCTCAGCGGGTTAAGGATCTGGCGTTGCTGTGAGCTGTGGTGTAGATGGCAGTCTCAGCTCAGATCCAGGGTTGCTGTGGCTCTGGCGTAGGCCAGCAGCTGTAGCTCCAATTGGACCCCTAGCCTGAGAACCTCCATATGCTGCGGGTGCAGGCCTAAAAAGAAAAAAGAAGAAAAAAATAATGAGGGAAAAAGAACAGAGGAGGAGAGGATAGATAGAACAAAAAGAAACACGTGCTTCGGGGGCCAAGATTTTCATGCAAGCCACTTGGGATTATCCTAGAGGAGTTTGAGAGGCTGTGAGAACAGGAGGAAAACACCAGCTGTGGTTGGGTTGGCAAGTCTATGGCAGTGAGTGGTCTCTTCATGGAAGGAAAAGCAGTTCTTGTGGGATGTTTTTGGGTTGAAGAGCCTGTGGGGATGCTGGGTTCTGAGCTGTTGGCCTTCCCCTTGAATGGGAGCTGGGGGAATCCCCGTTGTCTCTTCCCCAAATGTCTTGATTTTGGGAGGCAGGCAGCAGCAGCAAAGGTCTTGGAAAGAGAGTAGGATGCAGTGCCCACCCCGCTCCGCACCCTGCCCGTCATACCAGGAATGCCCACAACCTTTCTGATCTGGAGGGAGAACCCTGGCCTCCACCTTGCATCCCCAGTCCCTCTGGCTGAGCCAGAGCTGAAAAGGACCCTGGTCTGACGCCCTCTGCAGGCATGACTTGCATCTGCAGCAGACACCTAAATCCAAATGGGCTTTCCTGCCCCACCCCCACCCCCCGCCACCGCCTCAGCCACCTCCGTAACCCTCAGAGAATGCAGTGGAAGAAGGATGATAAGATTCTTAACAAAGCCAGCAAGAAAAGACTGGGAGGCCCTGGCTCGATTTTGTTCCCCTCCATTTGCATTGGCAGCTGCACAGTTTTCATCAAAGGGTTCAATACATGGAATTATAGACTTTGCTAATGGTGCTTGGGAGCACAGGCATAGGGCATTCCACAAATACCTGAACCTTCCCTGCCAACTCTGGGATGCCAGGAGTTTTATACACACATGATCATGTTTAGTTCATACATGGATTTCAGCCATCATCCATGGATTGTGGTTCTCTCGTTCTCTTAGCCCCACGCTGAAGAAGTGCAGAAGCTTAGATTTTCCCTGGGTGCCTGCTGTCAGTGGACCACCAAAATACTTTGTGCTTGTGAGATCTCATTAGCAGATTCCCACAAGGCTCACCTAGGAAGGGAAACCTCTGGCCTCGCTGGGGGCTGCTGGGCAGTGCCACCTCCTGGGGGTAGGTCAACCTTGGAGTCAGAGTTGATGCTATAGAGTGCTGGGAGGTGCGCTAAGTGCTCAGGTTTGGTCTTGGGAGGTCAGACTCCAAATTCAAAACTGACAGGTGGGTGTAGGCAGTCGGAGCAAAGACGGGGCCAGCAGTTCCTCCAGCAGCGCTGCCCCCACTGACCAGCCAGGGTGGATATAGTCCAGGCACCACCCCCACCCAGCTCGAAGGGTGTCCTGGACATTGTGGGAGGGCAGCCTCTCCAAATGCTGCTCCCACCTGAGGCTCAGAGCTCCTGAAGCTGGGGACAGAGCCTTTCCAGTGATCTTCTGTAGAGGACACCGACTCCCGTCAACTCAGGGAGTGCCCCACTCCAGGGCCTTTGTGAGCTTTAGGCTGGAGGGAGGGGAAGCGACCCTGGAACCTTTGAATTCTCCTGCCTTGTCTGGTGCCACCTAGAGGTCTCCTGCTTACTGCAAAGTGTCAGTTTTCCCCCAGACTTGCACTCCTCTTCTTTCAGCCTCTAAAAGGCACTCGTGCCTCTTCTGGCTGCACCAGGCTTCCAATCTGATCCCTGGGCCTGACGCTTGGTGCTTTTTTCTTTCTTTAAAAATTTTTTTTTGGTAAAAGGGGTTGGATTGGGCCCGGTCCAATAGCTGTGTTGTTGTTTCATGTGGAAATGTCAAAAAACGTGGGGTAGCTGTGCCCACTCTCCAGTGATAAGTGCTGGATAAACCCAGGGAGTGGCCACCTGGCTGCCCTGTTTCCAGATCTCTTAGCCAAGCGTGTTGGTTTGGCTCCAGCAATCCCTCCCACTGGTGGTGACCAGGACTTGTGTCTGGCTTTTACCGCAGCCCCAGAGATGGCATCCAAAACCCACTGTGGCCTCATCCGTCCCAGTTGTCAGCAGATATTCCCCCACGGGTCCCCCTCCTTCCCAAGCCCAGTTTCCTGCTGAGACATAATCATATTCTGAGGCCAAAATTCTGACAGCGGGTGATCATATTTGGGGGCCTCTCCCCCCACCCCCACTTCCCCTACACCAACCCCCAGGAGAGGGGAAGGCTCTTTGCAAAAGTGTGATCCCCACATTTCCTGGAAAGGAGGTTCTGAGGGCAGCCTACACTGACTGCACGGGCACCCCCCACCCCCATCCTCCTTGACTCTGGAGGAGAAAGGAGAGCATGTGTACTGTCACCATTGTCACCTCAGAAGAATTGGGATGAAAGTGCAGGGCAGAGGCCTCTCTTGTCTGTAAGTGTGCTGTGGCGGGGACGGGGATGTGGGGAGGGCGCACGGGTGGTGCTTCATGGCAGGTCATTAAATCTGATAGGTAAGTAGGTCTTCCTCATGAGATGGGAGGAGTCTGCCTTTTTTATGCTGGGTTTTTTTTTTTTTTTTTTTTTCTCCATTGCTGAGAACAACCGTGCGATCTCCATGGTCTTTGTGGCCTCCAGCCCTTTTCTTCATGGATTTATTATTTTCTCCATTTTCTGAGGACACCCAGTTAGAAATCTATAGGTTTTCTTGAGCTGCATTGTCTCCTGTGAGATCCATTTTCTTTCTTTCTTTTTTCTTCCCTCCTCTCAGTCTAGGGCCTTTCCTTCAAGGTTTGTTGATGTTGGCTCTCCCTTATTCCTCACTGTTAGTGGCCCAGGGAAGCCCCAGGCTGTGGAGCTGGAGGCGCGTGGATGGCAGGGTGGTGGGGCCGGGCCATTTCTCAGAGCGCCCAGCCCTCACGGTGGATGGGTTGGCTTCCCCGAGGACGAAGCCTCTGGTCTCCTGCCCAGGCTGGGTGAGGGAGTGGAGAGTCAGTCCCATTGTTACCTCTGCAGCCTCTCATTGTTCCCTTGGTTTTTCCCATGTGGCCTCAGCTGCCTGGTGTCACTAAGGCCGGTAGTCCCCCACTTCCCCTTCCCCCTCTGCTCTCCTGCCAACATGGGGGGCAGGTGCCCAGAGCCCAGACTGGGAAGAGCAACAGCGGGGACCCACTGCTTCCTGTAGAGACCTTCCATCCATCCCTACCTGCTACAGGGACTCTGGGGCCTCTAATTCCTGAACTTTTGGGGACCCCTTTCAAGTCTCCCCGCCGACAGCCTCCGCTCTTTCCTAGGTCTGTTTCATTGCCGGCCCCTCACCTCCCAGCCTATGTGCATTCTCTCTTCTTGGAGTTTTCAGTATTTTAAAAAAACACAAACCCTTTTATATTTGTGTTTTGTATTCAGGTAGAATCTTGGGAATCTAATGTGCACCCCAACTCTGTGTTTAACTGGAAGATCTTCTCTCAGGACTTATTTTCTCTCCCACCTGCCTTGTTGGTGTTTGACATTTGTCACCAGAGCTTCCCTGTGGGTGGGTGGGTAGGGGGCAGAGAATTCTGTCCCAGCCTCTGTGGGACGGGATGGGAACAAGGGGCAAAGGGAGGAAAGGCGGCCCACGGCTTCCTGTCCTCCGTGGGTGGCGGGTGTGCTGTGCAGGACAGTGGAGTGGACAGGAGGGCCGCCCAGGGGGTGAGGCCCGTGGGCCCCAGTGGGGGACAGGGATTGTGCAGTCAGTGCCAACCTTGCCTTTCAGACCTGGGCCTGTCCCCACACCTCACAGCGCTCATGGCAGGCGGGCAGCCCCTGGGGAACAGCAGCAGCACAGGGGACACCGGCTTCAGCTGCTCTCAGGACTCAGGTAAGCCTCTTGCCTTCCTGCTGGTAGGAGCTCATGGGAGGGCTGGCTCCCAGGATGTAAGGGACAGGAGTCAAGGGTTTCTAGTCACAGTTTTTATCTCTCTCTATCTTTCTCTCTCTTTTTTTTCTTTTTTTGGCTTTTTCTAGGGCCGCATGTGTGGCATATGGAGATTCCCAGGCTAGGGGTCGAATCAGAGCTGTAACCAGCAGCCTATACCAGAGCCACAGCAACGCTGGATCCGAGCCTTGTCTGTGACCTACACCACAGCTCACGGCAATGCCAGATCCTTAACCCACTGAGTAAGGCCAGGGGTCGAACCTGCAACTTCATGGTTCCTAGTCGGATTCGTTAACCGCTGAGCCATGATGGGAACTCCAGTCACAGCTTTTAGCTTTCTAGCATCTCTGTGCTTCGGTTCCTTCCTGTACATGGTGAGGACCTCAGCTCCTGTGCTTCCTGCCACCCAGTGGGGTTGTGAGATGGAGATTAAGTGAAAACCTTTGAAAAGTTAACATGTTAAGCTATTGTGAGTTGTTACTTGAGTTATAATAACTGCTGGCCCATGTGGACTCTGGCTGGAGTCAGCCAGCCCAGGTTTTCTTCTTAAATTGGCTTCTCAAGAGCAGTGTTGAGGCAGGCTGCCTGTCTCTCTCTCTTTCTGTGTGTGTGTGTGTGTGTTTAGGGCCTCACTTAGGGAGTATGGAGGTTCCCAGGCTAGGGGTTGAATTGAAGCTGCAGCTGCCAGCCTACGCCAGAGCCACAGCAGCTCATCATCCGAGCCGAGTCTGTGACCTGCAACGCCGGATCTTTAACCCACTGACTGAGACCAGGGGTCGAACTTGCATCCTCATGGATACTAGTCAGGTTCGTTACCACTGAGCCGTGGTGGGAACTCCCTGCTCGTCTCTTTCCAAACCTTTGAGTTTCCCCATTTGTGATCTGGTACAACTGTCCCTCTGTCAGGGCAGAGTCAACAAGGTCGGGTGCCCTGTCACTGTTGTTACATGCCCTGCACCTGCCTGTGGGGAGCTCTGTCTCCCCGAAGAGACATCTCTACCAACATCCTCTAAACTCTCCCTGGAGCTGTTCCCAGGGGTTGGTGCAGACCTGGGGCTCCTCCCCTGAGCAGGGGGCTCTGTGATGTCACAGTCTGCGCCTGGCTCCCGGAAGCCGAGTGCCACATCCTATGCTCAGGTGACTGTGTCACCTCACCAGGCCCTAGGTGAGAGGCTTGTAGGCAGTGGCTGGTGGTGTCCCTCTGCCAGTCATTCATGGAGCTGACAGAGCAGCTCTTTGGGGCTGTGTGAGTCTGAGTGTCTGTCTGAGTGCTGGGCACATGTGTGCTGGGGACATGTGTGACAGACTGGCATCTGTCCATTTGAAAGGAGGGTGCCACGTCCTGGATCTCAAAGCACAGGCTTCCCTCTGTCCTCCTCCTTCTCTGCTGCTGCTGGAACCTTTGAAACGTCCTCTCTGCCTTGAGCTGTGTTTCCTGGCCTGAGCCTGTGTCATGGAATTCTATGCGTGGGGGCCATGGCCAGGGAGCCAGGCCAGACCTCCTGTTACGGAGCGTTTCCCCGGGGCAGCCCAGAGGGTTGAACCGCTGGTCACACCTTCCCTTGGAGACCCGAGTCCCTGGTGTGATGTGAAGGACAGGAAGGCCTCTGTCCCTCCTCAGACCCCCGCCCGCTTCTCAGACCCCAACAGGGATCCAAAGGCAGAGTGACATTCGCTCATTAACAAATTTGTTTCTTTATTTGCCCAGCCACTGCTTTGACCAGACACCACACTAGGTGAGAGAGATGGGGTGAGCTGCCCTCACAGGGCTTGCTTTCTAGTGGGGAGGATGGCCATCCTGTGCACTTCAAATGGGCACTTGTGTGGGATGCAGATTACACCTCAGTAATTCTGCTCCGGGAAGCCAAGTGCCACAGGGACACAAAACAGAGTTGTGTGTGCTCCCTGTTGGAAAGGAATTGGTGGGAGGGGACATTAAAAAAGCTTCTCTGAGAAAGTGATGTTAAAACCTGAACAGTGACCAGGCAGAAAGGAGCGAGGGGACAGGGTTGTAGGTAGTAGAAGGAGCTTGGGCTTTGGGGTCCCACAGACCAAAGTGTGAGCTTCAGCCCCACAGTTTATTAGCTCTGTCCTCACAAGTGATGACTTCCAGCGATGAGGCACTTGCTCTGTGCCAGGCACTGTGTCACATGTGTACATGTTTCAACTCATAATCCTCCCAATAACTCTTAAGAGGTAGATGGAATTACGATAACCATTGTGCAAGCATGGACAGATGCCAAGGGATTAAATCACCTGCCTGGGATCCTGGATCTGTCCCACTCTTGAACCTGTCTACTTAACCACCATATTATCAAGCCTGCCGAAGGAATGTGCCTTTGCAAGTCGTTCTTAAAGAACATGTGAGGAGCTCCAGGCTACTCTTTTTTCTTTTTCTTCCTTAGTTCCTTCCTCCTTCCTTCTCTTTCTCTCCCTTTCTTTCTTTCTTAAATGACCACACCTGCAGCTTATGGAAGTTCTCAGGCAAGGGATCGTATTAGAGCTGCAGCTGCAGGCCTACACACAGCCACAGCAATTCAGGATCCAAGCCACATCCATGATCCATGCTGCAGCTTGTGGCAACACTGGGTCCTTAACCCAGTGCTCGAGGGCAGGAAATCAAACCCACATCCTCATGGACACTCTACCAAGTTCTTAACCTGCTAAGCCACAACGGAAACTCCAGGCTTCCCCTTTTTCCTAATTTCCTAAGCATCAAGGCCTTGAAAGACTGAAGGCTGGTCCCAACATCTGCCCTCCTTCCCTCCCACTCCCCCTGCCCATCAGCCCAGCTGTCTCTAATAGGCCTTCTTGCCGCTTTGCCTTTTCCCTCCACTTTCTTTTTTTTGGTCCTTTTAGGGCCCCACCCGAGGCACATGGAGGTTCCCAGGCTAGGGGTCAAATCAGAGCTACAGCTTCTGGCCTACACCAGAGCCACAGCAACACGAATCCAAGCCACGTCTGTGACCTACACCACAGCTCATGGCAATGCCCGATCCTTAACCCACTGAGCAAGACCAGGGATCAAACCTGTGTCCTCATTTGTTTCCGCTGAACCACGACGGGAACATCTCCCTCCACTCTTTAGGGGGCATATTTTTCAATCCCTTCTTGATCCCCAAAGAAGTTTACATTTTCAGGTTTTAAATGTTTATTTAGGACAGCATATTTTAACTAGAAAGCTAGAAATTCAAACTGTAAGAAAAATCACTTGGAGCACAAAGCCCCTTTAATAGGGCCCCCTCCTCCACTCAGCCTGACTCCCTGTGCCCTCCATTCCAGGTCTGGCACACTCAGCACTTCCAAGTAACCCATCCACCTGGATAACCTTGCTGTATTTTTGGTGTGTTTGAAGCAGCCCCAAAGCTGGCTGCAAACTCCTTGGAATGAAACAGTGTTTCTTGGGCAAATGTTGCAGGGCAGTTAGTCGCCCTTGATGGTGGGTTTGAATCAGTGGGAGAGAGGGATGCAAGGGGTGTTGAGAGCCAGCAAGAAAGGCGATGAGAAGGACTTGGTGGTGTTGCTGGGTTCCGGTGCACATCTGCCCTTGGTTTTAGGAACAGACGTGATGCTGCTCGAGGACTACACGTCTGACGACAACCCTCCCTCGCACTGCACTTGCCCACCCAAGAGGAGGAGCTCGGTGACATTCGAGGATGAAGTGGAACAAGTCAAAGGTTGGTTTCTGTCACTGACGCCTTTAGGAAAACAGGGGAAACCAAAGGATCTTCGGAAAATTCCTTGGCTCCACCTGCCTCCACCCAACCAGGGCCCCACCTTCGCCCACCCCGATGTCGCTCCCGACCCTGCCAGTCTCACTGGAGTTCTTAGGTTTCCCAGCATCTAAGGCTAGGCAAGCAGTGGCCATGGTGCTGTACGTAGACACACACACACAGCCACATAGCTACACACACGCATGGCCACGCACAGAGGTATACACACAGACACGTACACACACAGCCACACACACGGCTCCACCCACATACACACACAACCCACATACCAGTTCCAGTCTCCCTCCCTCAGGAAGTTGCCTGACTGGATAAAAGTTTCTGAGCCCTCTGTAGTTTCCTCTCCTTTATGGGTTAAGTGTGGTTATAAATCTGAACGTGTCCTTCGGAGCCTCGGCTTCCTCACGTGGAAGACGGAAGCTGCGCCCCACGAGCGCCCTGCTCCAGCGGCGCTGAGGGCCGCCATCTTGAGTGTCTGTTGCCCAGAAGCTGGTGAGAGGAGTGCGTTCGGCTGTAGTCCTCCGACATTTTTCTGCCCCACCTGTTCTGAATTCACCCCTCGGCACACATGTTGCCTCTGGAACTTGGGGTCTGGTTTCCCATCCAGACGGGCTGATCCGAGGAGTGACCAAGGAGCCATCAGGCTGCCTATAGGTGTAAGACTCTCTTTGCCTCTGAATCCCACTGTATGAGGACAGCCACTCGCATGGCTGGGTGTGTGTGTGGTGGAGGAGTCCGGGATCTGTAAGACATGCATTCTTCAGAAGTGCCGAGTATGAAAATAAATACGGGCTGGGTCAGAGCCTTAGGTTCATAATTAGTCCTATCTCTCTAGCACCCCTTCCTGATTCCAGATGAATGGTCATGGGTGTCAGGGAGGCAGATGGCAAATCGTCTGCTTCACTGGCAAAGAGGATTCAAGAACAGAGCTTGGACCAGCAGCCTCATGGGCTTTATGATATATTACTCTCATATTTAAAAAAAAATTTATTACAGTTGATTTACAGTGTTCTGTCAATTTCTGCTGTACTGCAAAGTGACCCAGTTATATATATGTGTGTGTGTGTATGTATGTATATATATATATATATATATATACTTTTTCTCACATTATCCTCCATCATATTCCATCACAAGTGACTAGATATAGTTCCCTGTGCTACATAGCAGGACCTCATTGCTTATCCACTCCAGATGCTATAGTTTGCATCTACTAACCGCAAACTCCCAATCCATCCCACTCCTAACCTCTCTCCTGTGGCAACCACAAGTCTGTTTTCCACGTCCATGAGTTTGTTTCTTTTCTGTAGATTCATTTGTGCCATTTATTAGATTCCAGATATAAGTGATATCATACTGTATTTGTCTTTCTCTTTCTGACTTCACTTAGTATGAGAGTCTCTTGGTACAACCGCTATGGAAAACAGTACTCCCATATTTTAAAGAAATGGATTGAAATCCTTAATCTAGCGAGCCCATACAGGGCCAAGCTTGCTCCATCAAGCCAACTGTTAGGGGACAGCAATTCCAAAGGCACCTTTCTGCAGGCAGGAAGGAGAGTGGGCACGTTTAAGATGCACCGTCCTCCTGCCAATGAGTGACAGGGCAGGGAGGGGCCACGTGGGCCCCCCCCCAGCTCTTTCCCTCTTGGAGAGTAGGATGGAAGTTGCCTACTGCAGAAAACTTGAAAAGTAGGGGATACACCTTTCCCCCCAAGATGTCAGGAGGAAATAAGCAACGAGGTTAATAGTCATAAGGCCCTGGGTATGAAATTGAAGGCCCCCTCCCATTTGTGCCCCATTGTTAGGGGGTAGTAATCCTGGGGGAACCGTTAATGAGCCTCCAGTCCTGAGGGTCTCCATGTGGCTCTGGGGAATCTCTGACCAAGAGTGGAGGGGCAGAGACAACATTCAGGTTTGTGGACATTTACAGCCATAGCTACTCCAGGGAGCAGAAAGATCAGAGAACTCTTTCAACCATGTAAACATTTGAATATCCTTCCTAGTATTTATTAAGCCTTTTCTACAAGCCAGGCCTAAGCTGGCATCTTAGGAAGAACTGTTTCATTATCATGGTAACCCCCTAAAGTAATGGCTATGCCACGATCTTCTCATTACAGATGAGGGAGCTGAGGTTAGATACATAGCCTCTAAGATTTCCCAGAGAGTAAGTTAAGATACTCCCCTCCCAGGCCAGTCCCAGAATGGCCATGGTCCTGGCCCCGCTCTAACTGTTTTTCTCCCTTCTCTCTCAGAAGCTGCCAGGAACCCTATTCTTCATGTGCGAGCCGACGTGCATAAGTCCTTGGACAGTTACGCAGCCAGCCTGGCCAAAGCCATCGAGGCTGAAGCCAAAATCAACTTATTTGGGGAGGAGGCTTTGCCTGGGGTCTTGCTGGCGGCACGGACGGTGCCAGGGGCTGGCTTTGGGAGTCGCCGGGGCAGCAGAACTCTGGCGAGTCAGAGGCTGCAGCTGCAGAGCATCGACGAGGGGAACATTTTAGCTGCAGAACAGAGATGAGGGCCTCCCCGCAGGATGCCCATTCCCGTCTGGGCCGGGGCCCTGGGAGCAACATCTGGTCTTCAGTCATCAGACGAAAAACCTCTGAACACGACGTCTGTGAGTGACTTCGGTGTCTGTTGTGAGACCCCACCAGGCTTCTCGTGGGCCCCAGTGACGAGACCAGAGGCACCTAGAGCATAAAGAAAAGCAGGTGGAGGTGTGGTTGTGACTTTGTGGGAGGCGGGGCTGAGAGGGGGACTGGTGAGCACGGCCGGGAGGAAACTACCATGTGGGTCACTTCCTCTTCTTCACAACCTGTGTCCTGGGAGTCCAGCCACGCACTGTCCCAAGGCCTCAGGCGAGCCCTTCCTGATGCACTTTGGAGGACGGCACTTCCATGTAGTGGGTCTGGGCCATGTGGGGCCGTCACTTCTGCACTAAACGGTCCCCAGAAGAGAATCCAGCAGCAGAGCACCCCAGATCCATTTGCCACACCCTGTGTCCTGGTTATGACTTTGCCTTTGGTGGAGACACCTGCTGGTGCTAGAGGGGACAGGCCAGGGGCCCGGGGGATGTTGTTGCTGAGAACAAGGCCCATCGTGTCCGCCTCCCTGTGGGCTGATTCTTTGATGTTTCAAAAGCAGGGAGAAACCACTGTAAAAGACAGGAGAGAGGCGCAGATACCAGGTGTTTCATTTCTAGTTTTTAAAAAACAATCCACTTGGTTAGGACGCACCATGATCTTACTGAGCCCGAATGGGGCCACAGGGCCACGTGCTGCTGGGAAATAGAGATACTGTTGGAATCCTGTCACATAGGAAAACCTTGTGGAATAGATTCTGTTTGATTGACCATTTAGATTAGCTGGCTGCCAGGTGCACAGGGAGTGCTCCCGTAGGCAGCAGCTACTAGTTCCCTGCCCTGGGCAGTTTGAGACAAGAGAGACTTGGAGTGAGCAACCTGCCTTCTGGCCTGGCTCTGCCTTACCTTATCCTTTGGGACTTCTGTCACCTCTAGGAATCTGGGAAATGAGATAAGGGATTGGAGAGTTGGATTGAATGGTTGCCAGGATCATTTCTAACTCTGGTCTTTGATGTTTTTGAATTTGTAGCTTAGGGGAAAAAAAAAAAAGGCATCCCATGGACTAACATTTGCACAGTTTTTGTGTGTGGCTTCTCATGTGTGTGTGTGGGGGGGTGGGCTGGTCCAGTTGGTCTATTACGAGCATGTCCTGACACAGTGCCAACCAGCAAGACACATAAATGGGGCCAGAGGGCGCCTCCTCGAGGTGAAAGGGGAGCTGTGGATTATGGTTCATATGCTGGATCTTCCCCGCCTCCCGTGAGTCAGGATGGCAGTTGAAGTGGGGGCTTGGAGTCAGGTCTGTGCTGACTGGAACCACCTGTGCCTGCCCTTCAGCCTGAATGATTAAATCAGCCAAGTGCAGGACCTTCCCCACCTTCAGAATTCCAGGTGATTGGCAAAGGGTAGATTCCAAGATCCAGCTGCGTCTGCTATGGGGGCAGCTGTTCCAGAAAGTGAATTACCTTTGCAGTGTTCTTTGGGGTCTAGCTAGCTCTTGGTGAGGCAGTGTCTCTACTGTGTGGCTGGTCCCCTATGTGCAGTTTACAAAAGACTTTCCTGAGACCTGGAGGCTTGCTAACCTTCCCAGTGATCATCTGATCATCAACAACCCCTGTGGGTCAGCTGGGTGCCAGGCACTGGTCGGATTCTGGATGAGAGTGGGAAGAAGCAGGTGGCTTTTCCAGAGGAGCAGAGGGCAGTTTCACCTGTGGGTTCTGCTGATAAGATGTGCCGATCAGGGAGTTCCTTTTGTGGCTCAGTGGGTTAAGAACCTAACGAGTATCCATGAAGATGCCGGTTTGATTGCTGGCCTTGCTCAGTGGGTTAAGGATCTGGCACTGCAGCAAGCATAGGTGTAAGTCACAGATGTGGGCTCGAATCTGGCATTGCTGTGGCGGTGATGTAGGTTGGCAGCTGCAGCTCTGATTCGACAGCTAGCCTAGGGACTTCCATATGCTGCAGGTGCAGTCCTAAAAAGAAAAAAGAAAAAGAAAAAAAGATGTGTAGATCAGTCAGACTCTGCTCTCACTCCTGGGTGGCATGCCTAAATCTGAGGGCATTTATGTTCCCTGTGTGTGATTTTTTTTTTTTCCCCTAGCACTTGTCCTTGTCTAGTTTCTAAAGGGGCTATATTCCTGAGCATCTAGTGTGCACTGAGGTGGAACAGGGCAGAGAGACCTTTACAGGCAAGTTAGAGTAACTCACGATGGCCCCCAGGCTAGGCCTTTTTGAGTGCCGCAAAGTGGCTTGCAACCCAAGGGTTGGAGAGTACTTCCCCTGGACTGTAGTTGGCTGGGCTCTAGGGAATGAGTCCTGGGACCCACCAGGTTCCCACTGGCTGATCCCAGACTAGCTGGGATACACTGGGATTTAATCTAAGCTAATCTAAAAGTACAAAAGCGTTCTCTGTGTTTCCCCTTTTCCGCTGAGGTCTGTTCATTTATTCATCTACCATGCATCACATCTATGTGCAAAGCATTGTAAACATTGGTTACTACTTGATTACTAACACTGGCTCTGTGAGTAGTAACAGTGTTTTCACTCTAACTTAGGGAGAGACCTGGAGGCGACTGAGGCTAAATAGCAAAGTCAGGTAATGATTATTGAAAGAACTGCGGGCTCCAGAGGGAGGTGATTATTTCCAAGTAGAGGAGTTGGAGGCAGCTCCGTGCAGAAGGTGACTGTTGGCACCAAACCTTGGAGGATGTCTGGCAGCTAGAACTATATTTTGCATATTCAGGAATTCAGTTTCCTTGATACGGCCTGAGTGGAAAAAGAAGAGCAAGAAGGAGGTGGGTGAGGAGAGGAGGACATCACCCAGTGCACTGAGAGGCATTTTTTTACTGGCACACGGAAGTTCCTGAGCCAGGGATCAAACCCGTGCCACAACAGTAACCAGAGCTGCTGCAGTGACAACACTGGATCCTCAACTTGCTATGCCACGGGAGAACTCCTGAGAGGCATTTTTTTTTTGGTCTTTTTTTGGTCTTTTTTTTTGCTATTTCTTGGGCCGCTCCCATGGCATATGGAGGTTCCCAGGCTAGGGGTCAAATCGGAGCTGTAGCCACCGGCCTACGCCAGAGCCACAGCAACGCAGGATCCGAGCCGCGTCTGCAACCTACACCACAGCTCACGGCAACGCCGAATCGTTAACCCACTGAGCAAGGGCAGGGACCGAACCCGCAACCTCATGGTTCCTAGTCGGATTCTTTAACCACTGCGCCACGACAGGAACTCCCTGAGAGGCATTTTTGAGGATACCTGTCCTTAGCACAGAAGGTCAAAACCCCAGCTTCCTTCACTGAAGCCAGGCCGTTAGCTTTATTCTGCTGTGCAGGGGCAGCCGGAGGCCTTCCTGAGGGGGCCGCTTGGACAGTGGCAGGTAGGACATTTGGCCACTCGTTCACTTAAAAATCTAGTCCTGTTGTCTGGCTTTGAGAACCGTTTTAGGACAGTTGCCCATCTCCGCTTCTTTCATGGGATTGCCATTTGACCAGGTCCTCATACTCTCCCCTAGATAGCAGGTTTGGGGGCTAGTGTGACCCAGAAGGCACTAGAGTCTCACACCACACCACAGAGCACACAGCTCAAACACCCCTTTGCCTTTTCCCAGGCCAGATGCACCAAAGTGAAGTTCAGGGCCTTAGGCACTAGGTGGCAGCAGTGTGGCTGTGATGCCACTGGCAGTTCCTGGAGGCAAAGGGCTAAGGATAAACCTAAAGGCTTGTTTGCTTCTGGCTTAGAGCTCTTACTCTGAACTCCTGGCCTCTACTGCAGTCCTCGGCCTTTAAAGGACCACCCAGCCAGCTTGCTTACAAGTGTGACCCCATTCAGGGTCACAGGTACTGCCACTGCTCAGCTCTGTCATCTTAAGCAAATCCCTGCTGTAGAAGGAGGGTTGAGGAATGTAAGACAAGGGCCATCTGGTGCTAACGTCAAAGTTTGATTCTCATTTAAGGAGCTGCTAGGTAGTCTCTGAGCGGCCAGCGAGACTAACTCAGGTATTTGCAATAGGCCAAGGACGTTTAGGGTGGACAGGAAAGGGGGGAAAAGTGCTTTGATATAATGAGAGACCCTATTAGCCTGTTCAGATTTAACTAGATGAGTTTATCTCTGTCCTGACAGTTGGTCCCTGAAATCCTTGCAGATTAGACAGATCTCTAGATGGACCACAGGGTATAGTCATGACAGGGGCTCATCTGTGAGCCCCAGCTATCTCCAGTCTGGAAGGAACTGTGGAAGTGATGTAGCTACAAAAGGGTGAGGCACTGATACGTACTGAGTGCCTACTGCGTAACTGACCTGCTGAGACATCTGAGTGCCTGTCTTGTGCATTGGTTAGGCATTTCTAAGTGCTTTCTCTCATTGCCCATCTGTGCAAATGTGGTATCATGGGGACTGTGCAGGCTTGGGTCCCATGCTGCTATCTATTAGCAGGCTGTCCGTGGGCCACTTACTTATTCTGTATTGCTTTTCTCATCTATAAAATGAACTTTGTAATCTGTTTCTAAGTGGAGACATGGACTCCAGGGGGGGCCTCCCTCTTAGGTGATGATGTGGATTCAAGCATCCAGCCCAGTATCTGGGGCAGAGTTGATGCTGAGCCACTGCTCTCTCTTCTCCATGCAGTCAGTGGGTGTATTATTCCTGCTTTACAGGGCTCGCTATGACAAGAAGTGAGCATCTGGAAAAGATAACTGTTATCCTAGATAAGAGGTATTGAAGGTGGTTGCCATGGGGATTGTCATGTTTGCTGTATAGCACAAAGGGACGTGGTGGGAAAGAGGACAGCAGTAGAGAGGAGGGAGGAAAGGCAGTAGCATTTGGAACTAAGGAGCAAAACTTTTCTGAAAGTTACTGGTTAGTGAAGACGATGGCGCCCAGGGCTGGTGTGGTGTCTGGAATTAAAGCACAAGCTCAGCTTCGACCTCCCTTACAGTCCAGAAAGGGTGCTCTCCCAGAGATGACCTGTAGTGACAGTGACTCCTAGGGTCACAGGCTCTCTGATCCTCCAAGCCCCCGAGGGAAGAGGAGGTGTAGGATCAAGAGGCCATGCCACCGCCCACAGCATACAGAGTCCCTGCTGAGTCCCAGGGGAGAGAAGGAAAATCATAATTTTCACCCTGAAGCAAAGGAAAATGGCTGTGAGCACAGTCAAATGTGACCACAGATGGAGCAAAGCCAGACCGTCCTTCTGGGTTGGGGAGAGGAACACATGGAATCCAGGGAGGCCTAGAGAAGTGAAGGGACCTGCCCAATGTCTCAAAGCCAGTCAGCGCTGGAATGCCAGGTCTTGGCCATGCGACTGAGAGAAGGAAAGAGCCAGCTTTGCAGCTGGAGGAGGATGAGGGATAGTTCACAGTTGTCATAGTTAGAAGAATAGGGCAGCAGGGCTTTATTAGGTAGGTAGGTAGAAGTACTGTAAACCCAAGGAGTTTGCAAGATTGGAATATGGCTTGCCAGACCTCTAAAAAACTGCAGGCCTAAGGAAAGTGATTGGATTCACTGGAAAGAATTCAAAGCATAAACTCAAATCTGCATAAGATTACCAAGAGCACAGTTCTGCTCAGTGTTATTTTTAGGAGAACAAAATACAAAAAGCTGTTCCTTTCCCTCAGAAAGTGTTTTCCTAAGCAGTATTAATAGCTTAGAAATTAGAAGCCACTCGTTTCTCCTTCTGACAACACCATTTTGAAGTATCACTCATCACAGGAGAGTCAGGCCTGCGTGGAGGAAAAGACAGTTTTAGGGTGGCTCACAGGCCTGGGCAGGCAGGGCTGCCGCCTGTTTGGCTGGAAATCGGTCTGCGATGTGGACATCTTAAGGGACAGAGTCCTGTGCTGTGTTCTGATAACGGACCCCTGGAAGCACAAGTGGTTAAAAACCAGCCTTCAAAATGAAGACAAACTAATCCCGAAATACAGTTCACCTGAAGTATTTGGATGTTTCTTAAAGATTAAAAAATGCTTAGGATTATTATAAATCAATATTTACAAACAAGTGTATTAAGAATAGTTTTGTTTCCCTGATTAAATATCTGGTTTTGGGATGTGTACAGCTGTGGAAACTGAATCTGTACTTGAACTTGTGGACTGTGTACTTCTGGGGTGTCTCCCCCTTTACACCTCACCCCTGTTTTCCGCAGACACATCCGGTCTCCAGCCTCCCTCCCTTTGGGCAGTAAGAGGCCAACTGTTGCAGAGTTGTGGTGTGGGGATGTCCATCCCACTATCACCTGGTATGTCCATGTGTTTTTTCACAGACGCCCCCAAGACAATTAGATTAATAGAATATTGTTCAGTGACTTCCAGCATGACCAGGAAATGCACCACCAACACCATTAACCCAGAGTTTTTAAAGGAGGATTAATGAACAGCAGTGCTCTCAGTAGGTCCATCTCATACCAAAACTCAAAGCGTGGGTGGTAGATTGTCAGAGACTCAGAACAACCTCAAGGCACAGAGCCCTTCACCTTTATCTGACCATGCACCTGCCACCACGAAGGCCATGGTCATTTTTCTGAGGAGGTATGGGCACCAGGGTCCAGTGGGGATCCCCCCCGCAATACACACTGAATCATGGGAGCAGCCAGGACTTATCAATTCTGCTTCTGTAGAATGTTTTCTGTCTTTGCTGCCTCATTGACTGCTTGTCTGGACTGCCCTGCTCCTTTGTAACATACAACACCAGAACTACAAAATTGCTAAAAAATAGGGAGCCTAATTCCCTGGGCAAATACTTTAATATTTGGGGTCTTAAAAAAATAAGTTTTAGGAGTTCCTGTTGTGGCACAGTGGAAACGAATCCGACTAGGAACCATGAGGTTGCAGGTTCGATCCCTGGCCTTGCTCACTGGGTTAAGGATCCTGCGTGGCTGCAGCTGTCTGTGGCCGGCAGCTACAGCTCCGATTTGACCCCTAGCCTGGCAACCTTCCATATGCCTTGCATGCGGCCCTAAAAAGACCAAAAAAAAAAAAAAAAGTTTTAGAGCAATTTTAGTTTCCTGGCAAAATTGGGCAAAAAGTTCAGAATCCCCCCACTCCCACCTGCCCAGCCTTCCCCACTATCAACATTCAGCACTGGAGTGAACAAATGCTATTTTGATTTTTTCCAGTTGCTTTTCTTGCCAAGGAGTTATCTCCCCCTTGACTCCATTGAGTCCTCCAGCCTGTTCTGTCAGTCTTCTAGCACTTCTCTACAGCATAACACTGTTACTGTTTTCCTACAGTGGAAGACACAGTGTGCTATTGTTTGCTTCAGTGGTCTCTTCGGTTATTCTGTAAAGCCCTAAAACCTCTGTGGTTTCATGTGGTCCTAACACAGCCCCTGGGAGGTAGCTGGTGCAAATGAGATTACCTCCATTTTTGGGAGGAGAAAACAAGCCCACAGAAGTCAGGTGGCTTGAGCAGGTCACATAACCATTTGGGAACCAGAAGCTAAGACCCTGGCACTTTTTGGAAATCAGGTAGTTGCCCTGTTTGGGTAAGTCTCTCACTCCTTTCCCTTTAGCCATTTAGCATCTTCTTAATATGGATATATATGTGTCCTGCCTGGGGTAAGAGCTAGATGTTGAGGTCCAAATGCAGTTACCAGGCCAACTTAAGAGTTATTTTCCCTCTATCCCAAAACAGCCTGTCTTCTCTCAGCAGTAGGTGACCCTGGGCTTGCTGCATCTTCTTGGGAGGAGCATCCCTGGTCTCCATAGGGGAGATGCTTTGCCTGGCCACAGCTCTGAGTCTGCTCGGGGCCCAGCCAGAGAGAGCAGCATGGCAGTTTAGGAGACAGGAGGGAGAATGACCGAAGGGTTAAGTCTGCAGGGGCAGCGTCAGGTCATAACCCATAAGATACAGACCTGGGTGTAGATGGCTTAAGTCGAGTGAAGGGGGACACCAGAGGTGAGGAAAACCAGGAACTAGAAGACTGAACGGTCAACAGCTTTTAGATGAAATCTAGACATTGGAGCTGGGAAGGCCAGAAGCCAGAGGTCTCGGAACTAGCTTGTGCTAATGTGGTATGTGAATGTCCATGATGCTCTGGGATTGCTCGAAGTCTAACTCCTATACATGGGGAATGAGGGACCACTAATCATGAGGGACGATGACCAGAGGTGGAGGTAAAGTACTTTAGAAGGAGAAATGAAAACAAAGCTCCTCTATGTGATTCGGTCACACAGAAGTCAAAACAGAAAAGGTTATTAAATCTAGAAAAGAATAGAGAAAGAATCTTTTTACAAGGAAAGATTTAGAAAACGTGGGTCAAGGTAGCAAAGCATTTAAACAAAAAGCCAAATTCAGGATATCTTAAAACAACCAAATTCTTTAATTAGAAAGCAACAAACATGCAAATGGCAAGTGTAGAAATTTATTTGAACCAACATTTTCACTATAATGAAAATTACTCAACATTGATCCAAGCTCCCACATCTGAAGGTTAGGGAAAATATTGCACTTTGCATTTTCTAGCACTCCTCATACACGGCAAAAAGTTTTTAAAACATTTTGCTAGTTTTGTATTACACACGCTCCCAAATTCATGCACACAATCATTTCAAATCAATGTTAGGTTATCCCCCCAAAAGGGAAAAACTCCAAAAAAAACCCATAACCTTTAAAATTGCACTAAAGCTCTGTAAAGGAAAAAATATAATAAATGTCTTATACAAATTTCAGAACATCTAAGTGCTTGCCAATAAGAGTTGATTATTCCTCATCCTCATTTTCATTCTCCTGACCAGAGCCTTCCGATCTGTCACCCTCTAGTCGGTCTGGAAAACACAGATATGAGACAGAAAGAAACACCTTTAATATTACAATTAAATAATTTTCAGTGCCTTTTACTTAAAATTAACTAGAATTTATGTAATTCCACACAGCATCATGTAAAAGTCAATTCACAGCTGTGTGTAGGTAAGTTATTTTTTTTTGGGGGGGGGGGCCTCTAGAAACAAAAGACTAAAGGAAATTCAGCATTATTAACTTTGAGTATTCATAACTTAAAAGATATGAAAATTATTAAAAAAAAAAAAAAAGCCAAACCCTAAAGATCTTGATATTTTGTGGTCTACAGCAGTGGTTTTCAAACTGTTCCTTGGCACCTAGGAGCCCAAGGAGGTGTATCAGGCGTCACCAAGGGGAGTTTGAGGGAAGCTGTGTGAGAGAACCTGGGGACCATTCATGAGGGTCTGTGTATTTCTGTTTATAAAAATATTTCTTAAACATCTGCTGTGTTCCAGGAGACAATGGTGACCAAAATAGTCACAGTCTCTGACCTCAAGGAGCTTATCTAGACTGAACACTCAAGTGCGCATATAATTACAACCTGGCAGGCGGGCACAGCATGTCCTCTCGAGTTTCCTGATTTACACTTGGTGTTCCTCTGCTTGGGACACTTTCACCCAGTTCTTCGGCTATAAAGGTTCTGCTTACTCATCGCCATACAACCGTTATCCCCCTTTGTGAAACTCTTCCTAGACTTTTTACAGCACCAACTGGCAGAATTATAAACTAACTCCTTCATTCACATTCCAGAATATTTTACCTGTACAAAGATGATTCTAATTGCTATAATGGTTAGACTGCAAATCTTCTTGCAGCCTAGTCTGAGCTCTTGGGAGAGGAGTTTTTTTTTTTTTTTCCTTCTTCTTTTATGGTTGCACCCACAGCAATGTAAATTCCCAGGCCAGGAACTGAATCCCAGCCACAGCTACAGCAACGCCAGATCCTTTGACCCACTGCACCACAGTGGGAACGCCTAGGAGTTATCTCTTTTTATCTTTATTGCCTCAGAACCTATTACAAGATGGTCAGTGAAAGTTTACCAATAGGGAGTTCCTGTTGCGGCTCAGCGGAAATGAATCTGACTAGTGCCCATGAAGATGTAGGTTAGATCCTTGATCTCGCTCAGTGGGTTGGGGATCTGGCATTGCTGTAAGCTGTGGTGTAGGCCAGCAGCTATAGCTTTGATTCCCCTGGGAACTTCCGTGTGCCGTGGGTACTACACTCAAAAGCAAAATAAATAAGCAAACAGTTACCAGATAAATGAATATAAGTTTTACTAAGAAAATATACATTACATTAGCTTATGTAAAAAAGGCAACAGTATCAAATCTCTACCACCACTAAGATGGAAACCTTTCTGCTACAGAAACATTCCTCCAAGGTAACCTGGGGGAAAAAAGATTAGACCTAGGGGATGTTCAATCCCACTTTCAATACCAAGAGAAGACTGAATCCTGAGATTTTATTTATTATCTACAGAAGCTTAAACACTTGCACTGCTTCTAGGTCAGTGACACCTTTGTACAGAATGGACTGGATGTTTAATCATCCATGTGAATTAACAGATAAATCCTCGCTATGCTGATTCCATTTTGATGTCAAACTAATGAGCTATGTATGTGCATGTGACCTGTAACCCGAATTACATAAATTGTAGTTATTATTTTGGGTCTCACCTGCAGCATGTGGAAGTTCCCAGGCCAGGAACCAAATCTGTGCCACAGCAGCGACCTGAGCTGCTGCAGTGACAATGCCAGATCCTTAACCTGATGTGCCACAAGGGAACTTCAAATTTTAGCTGTTATTATATAAAAAGTATTCAATACATATTTGTAAGACAAATGAACACAAAAGATTACAACAGACCTTCACAGATCTATGGAATCTCAACACAGTGGAAGACTTTCTGATCAATAAAGGGCTATTTAAGGGATGTTAGTAGAAAAGAGATTATACTGTTTTTATTGTGTGATACACTTCTATAAGAGAACAAAACATGACGATGCTATTCTGCTTAACTAGAGTATCATGGGTAGGATACAAATGATGATATTTAACACACCTATTCTGTCATATTAGTGGAGCATGAGGAAGCAGTACCAGCCTTTCTCGAAATGTGCAAGGTTCCCCGAGTTCTTTTTGGTTGTCGCACTATGAACGAAGCTGGGGAAGTGGAGGGTTAAAAAATGTCACGGCTTTCAAATCAGGGAGAATTAGAATTCTCAGGAGTATAAAAGCAAGCGATAAGGAGTCAGGTGAGGGCCTGGAGTCTCTTACAGAGGGCACAGAATGACTGACAGTGGCTGCTGGAATGAAGAAGAGGGCAGAACATTTGTTCTTACATCCTTCTCACTTAACTGCTACAGAGTCATTTCTCTCAGGATATAAACCCAATTTCTAAGAATAAATTAAATGAATCTTTTGTTCACAGAGTGCTACTGAGGTAGTAAAACTGCAGAGCAGTTCAACGTTTCACAAATCTCTGGTTGGCAAACATAGACCATGGAGGTCTGAGGAACACTGTGTTCTTATAAATGAAACCTAGAAATAAGAATCGCTTCTATATCCACTGTTTTCAAAAGTAGACAACACCAAACTGCTTTTGTAAATAAGGTTTACATTTGTGGAAAGGTTCCTTTTATTCTCTGTTAGAAATATTTCTTTAAGAAATTATTTTTTTTTACCAGGGAAGATAAGATATGAAGAGAAAATAAGGTTGCTGGGAGGGTGGGGGCAGGAGGGGGAGGGAACAGGGAAATCTGAAAAAAATTTTCCAAAGGAAACCTGTGTTCCACCAAAAAGAATCTAACACTCATTGTTACCTAGAGGTTTGATACTAGAGCTTCGCTCATTCATTCATTCAATCATTCACCCACCCATTTGTTCCTCAAACATCTACTGGGTACCTATCTTATGCTAGGTACTTGTCTAGCAGGTAGATATCCAGCTGTGAATAAGACAAACTAGGTCTCGGTTCTTAATGAGCTCACTTTCTAGAGGAGAAAAATAGAAAACTAATGTGTTCTCTTTCAATCTGTGTAACAAGACAACAAATGAAGAAATGAAGTTAGAATAAGACAAAGAAAACAGACATTGCCCAGAAAGTGACAGAGTAAAAAGGAGGGTGTGAGAAGGCCTATGAAGCAACTTCATAGTGGATGACTAGGGGAGACCTTTCTCAGGAGGTGACACTGGAGCTGAGACCTCAATTGTGTGTTCAATTATTAGGGAAGCTGGGGGACAACTTTAAGCTTTTTAGGCAGAGAAAACAGCCAGTGAAAAGGTCCTGAATATGCTAACAAGCTTCACAAGTCCAAGGAGGAGAAAAGTAGCCGTTTATGGATGAAATGTGGTAAGCTCAGGGACTCAGAAGCTGGCAGGTCAAGGTCATGCAGGACCTTGCGTGCAGACCTACATCTTGTAGACCAGAGTATGAAGCCTGAGTTTTATCTTAGGAGCCATGGGGAACCCCTGACAATTTTAAACAGGAATGACATCTATATTTTAAAGAAGGGGGTCAGCAAACTATGGCCCCTGAGCAAATCCACTCACTGCCTATTTCTGTAAATAATAAAGTTTTATTAGAACAGAGCCATGCCCTTCACCTATGTATTATCTATGGCTTCTCTGAACAACAATGTCAGAGATGAGTACAGAAACCACATGGCTCACAAAGCCTATTTCCTCTCTGGCCAATTAAAAAAAACAAAAAGTTTACTGACCCACATTTTAAAAAGATCCCTCCAGCTGCTATGTGGAAATCAGACTGTATGAAGGTAAGATGAGACGCAGGGAGACCAAGGGTAAATGGATATGATTATATTCTGGAGTAAAGCTACCGTAATTTACTGATGGAGTGAATTTACTGATGGATGACTTGGTAAGTGACTGTGAGCTCAATAGGATGTTAGGCTCTACAGATCAATCATGGACATGTGCCAAGGTCCAAAGGTATGAAGGGATGCTTCAGGGTTTTGTAAATAGTGTTAACACATCTGGACTCCATCCTAAGAGAATAGGGAGGCACAGGAGAACCTGAAGGCGAGAAACTGATGAGATTCTAACATATTCTAGAAGAGCTTAGAATATTTAACACATACAATTATCATCTCTCCAAAGCCTATCAAAGCTTCTGGGGATCTGAGAACTGCCTTTATCTCTCAAGACATTGCTTAGACTAAAAGTCCTTACTATAGCATTCTTGAAAATAATTTTGGTTCCTTTTTTAAAATGCAGAAGCTCAAACCCTATTCAGATAAAACAAATCAGAATCTTTAATGGATAGGAACCAAGTATTTATAATTTTAAAAGGGGAATTTGAAGTACACCCTTGATTAAAAATCACAGCTTTAACAGGAAGGAGCTGTCTAGTATCTATTCCCTGGACTTCTGAGGAAGCCTGGCAGAGTAATGGAGGGGCTGAAGTATTCTGTGGCTAACTGATGCTTCTTTGATCAAAGTCCACTAACTCTCCTTGAATATGCCTACATTACTGTACTTGGAATACAGGACAAAGAAGAAGACAGGAAAGGAATAGCTGACTCATCAAATAAAGATATCTTAAGGATAAAAGCAGCAGAAATACAAACTCTTGGGCCCTTTTTTTTCTTTTGGCCATGCCTAAAAGTTCCTGGGCAAGGGGCTAAACCTGTGCCACAGTAGCCGCCCAAGTCACTGCAGTGACAACACCAGATCCTTAACCCACTGCACCACAACAGAACTCCGTGGGTAGCTTTTCCTATCTAGTCTTTTACATAAGAGAAATAAGAGGGTGAGTTAAGCTGACTAAACCAACTAGAAATTGTCTCTTTTTGATTGCTGGTAAAAAACAGAAGAAAGGGAACCTTTATATTATAAAATATCTAATTCTAAAATCAAAGGACAGTAATAACTATTAACTAACAAACTGTTGCCACATTAGCACCCATTTAAAACAGATTCTTGCACAAATGGAAAGAAAATTAGTTTCCTCTGGAAAACTCAGGAAGAGTTTTTTTTTTTTTTTGTCTTTTTGCCATTTCTTGGGCCGCTCCCACGGCATAGGGAGGTTCCCGGGCTAGGGGTCGAATCAGAGCTGTAGCCGCCAGCCTACGCCAGAGCCACAGTAACGCAGGATCCGAGCCGTGTCTGCGACCCACACCACAGCTCACGGCAACGCCGGAACCTTGACCCACTGAGCAAGGGCAGGGATCGAACCCGCAACCTCATAGTTCCTAGTCGGATTTAACCACTGCGCCACGACAGGAACTCCAGGAAGAGTTCTTAACTCTTAAGAACAAGCAAATTTTAGTTTTCATAATCAGTGAATGTTTTTCTTGTTCTATAAAATGCTGCCTCAAATCTGAAATCCAAATGGATGAACTTTAAGGGTTACTGTAATTGAAGAAAACAGATCAAAAGATGTTACAGTGATTAATAACACGAGAACACAGAGAAGTACTGCACAAATATTTTGTTGGACTACTAACAGTGTTTACATTTTAGGTTTATTTTTTGTTTTGACCATTTGAAATTTTCACTCTTTCCTTGTCATAGGTTAATATTTACAATTTGAGGGTTATTTTCTCTCCAGCTCTATTACAGACCTAAGAGGCTTCTTTCAATTTCTCAGATGTACTACATCTCTCTCCTCCAGGACTTGGACGAATGCTACCTACTATTTACTCTGCCTGGAATACTTCTCTCTCCTTTCCCCACTCTGAGGAAGAGACATGCAGTCTGCTGCTTATTTAGACCTTAAGGATAAGTAGAAGTTACCCTAACAAAGAGTGAGGACCAGAGGGTACAGCATGATTATAAATATCCTGAGATGGGAAAGAGTTTGATGTACTCCCCAATTCAGAGAGCGCTAGAGTGGATGGAGTGGACAGAAAAGGAAAGCATGAACTAGAAAAGCAGTTTGAGAACAGCTCGTCCAGAGGCCTGCATGTCTTATCCATAACTTGAATATGTTCCCACAAGTGAAATTTATAGGTAAAAGCAGAGTAAACATTTGGAAGCTAGTTTCAAATTCAGGCTTTACCACTTATCAGTAGTGTGACTTGGGGTAAATTATTACAAATAATCTATTTTTGTAAAATGTTGGAGCTAAGAAGGGATAAATTTGAGAAATGACTAGTATCCTGCCTGATACAAGCACACTATAGATGGTGGTGGTTGTATTATTAAGTAATACCCAATATATGAAAAAATATGTGATACCAGTGAGGAATGATAAACATTAATTGTAATATATGCATTTTATGTATCTGTGGCATTGAACCTCACAGTTTTTTATCTAAAACAAAAAAATACTGAAAAAAACACTGAACTGTTTCAACCCTTTTGGTAGCATGTTACATTCATACATTCATTTTTGTCTGGGCTATGATTGATTTTGACTAACTCTACCATTAAGGGGTACTTACTATAACATATTTTAAGGTTTATGGTATGATCTTCCACTCTGAGAAGAAAAAGCACATTTGGTAAGTTTTCAAGCGACTTCATCTTTTCATTTTGACACTTTTCAATAAATTTGGCTCATGGGGATATAAATTACTAAGATCCAGAACTCACAGAACTCCTAGTTCAGAAGTTAAGCTGCCTTCATTTTGTAATTTATATAAATCCCTTTAAAGTAGATATTAAATAATAATAGTAATAATTTTTCAACTCTAATAATGACTTTATTAGCACACCCACAGCTCTTACCAGCTCGGATATGATTCAGTGAAGCCAACATCCTCAACATGAAAGAGGCTGGAACTGTAATGGTATTTCTTGTCTCTTCCAGCATGAGTTCATTTCGAGTTATAACCTATGAGGCAAGTTAAATAACCATGTTAAAGACCACAGAGTAACTGAACCTCTTCCTTAAACATTAGAACAGTGAAGAATCAGCAGGTCCTAGGAGGAATTACTTCATTCTTCATATATATCTATATATGTCTTAATACCCACCTTAAGGCTACTCAGTGCCAAATAATTTAACTTGCATTCAACGGAGTAAGATCAGAAAACACGACTCTTTCAACTGGCAGAAAAACAGGTGAAACTTTGAGGCTACTTAAAACATTCAAGAATTCAATTTATTTCTACTTATAATTTGTTTTCCAGAGCAGTCTACTTTGTGTCCACTTAGTATTTTCCCCTCTAGCAGGACTGATACTTTACAGATTAGTGTTAAAATTATTATCCCTGAGGTCACTTGGGTTCCTCAAGAAAACATTCCCTTGACTAAAGCAAAGTAATCTTGAAAACTAAACCTTTGGACAAGAGTGAACAATAAATTATGTCTTAAGTACCAAGAATAGGACTAAATGAACATCCATGAACATCTAGGGATCTGATGTATAATCACAGGCAAAGGAAAAAAGAAAAAGGTAAAGCAAAGAGTGTGGCAAAGGAAAAACAGGAAGAAAGGAAAGCATGAGAGAAAAAAAGATATTAATCTGATCAGCAGTCCTCCAGTGATATTACAGTACATTTTCAACTGATTAGGGTGCTCCTCTGGGCCTTTTACGCTCTTGCCCCAACCTGGCTTTTTAGTCCCAATGAGCTATTCTGGGTTTCAGCACACTGCCAGTTCATTTACCTGACAATAACGTGAAACATGATGATCCTTCTGTCTCAAATGTTCCTTTGCTCCTTGTCTGCCTGGCAATCTTAGTCCAATTTTGTTTCCTCTGTTATTTTCCCATCCCATCTCCTCCATTTGCAAGCACAGCTGTTCCTTTCTACTGGGTTCCCAAACACCAAACACCATGTGTGCATCGCTGACACTGACCACACTGTCATCTAGCCATCTGTACGCCTGTTAGTCCCACCAGTCTTTAAGTTCTGAAGGGAGGGTTTATCTTTTTAAATTCAGCACTGTGCCTGACATATGCCAAGTGTTTTATAAATGTCTATTAAATGAGTAAAAGTACATGTGGAAGTTTTGCTATGACCTGTCAGCTTTGGTTTAGAGTACTAGTTTTCCAACTCACTAATATTTTTAGCAATGACATTATTTTAAGAGGATGTAGTATCAAAATGAGTTGTACTCACCTCCTCATAGAAACTAAACAATTAGTTAGTAGCTAATTAATGCAATGGACCCTTATTTTCCTAAGAAATCTTATGTAGAAACCCACAAATGAAAACCCTGGTTGAAGCTGAGGAGAAAATCCCCAGTGTTTACCTTTCATATCTTCCATCTTCCTGCTTCAAATCCTTTAAAAAACCTAGAGCTTCAGAGAACTTAGTCTGGAAACTACTGATTTAATAAGAAGCTGAGGAAAACTTGAAATATAATCATACAGGAAAAGATTCTCCAATCATTTGTTCCGCTATTTGGCTACGTTTATGGAGAACAGCTATGGTAAAGCTATTTTCTTAAAAGAACAGAGGTTGGTTTTTTTTGTTGTTGTTGTTTTTTAATGATTCTTCATTGCAATAAGCACAAAAAGTCAACCTATTTTTCTTAAACTACAAAACACTAAATCTATTATTACTGACAATCAATATTCTAATTAATTGTTGCCTCTCTAGTTACTGCAGTCATGTTGTATTCTTAACTTCCCTTTTTTTCTTAAAATTTGACCTCATTAAATGCATTAACTTGTTTTATGTTAACAACTAATAACAAAATGAGCTGCTTTGATTCTTTTTAAGACAGCACTTAAGGAACAAAGTGAAATATAAAATATAATAAGTATAATAAAAATCTTACTTCATCAGCAAGTTTTCGGTTAAAAATCCTGGACTCTTCTAGTGGTGACCAGATCTTTATGTCATAATCTATTCCAGATGAGGCTAGAACTAGAAATAAGATGGTCACATTAATATAAGGCTAAGAAATAAGCCATTAATTCATATAAATGTATAATGTATATATGCATGTATGTATATGTACAGCAAAATTGAGCTAGAATGGAAACTGTACCAACACATTTAACTGTTAACTGAGAATATTATTTTGAGAATTTCCTAAAAGTTACCTTAAACACAATTTTAAGATCATCTTGAAATCACATTTTTTTTTCTTATTTACTGCTTCTTTATGAGAAATATGGGCAATTTCAAATGGAAGGCAAGAACAAGCCAATACTCCTTTGTTCTGATAAATTAATTCAGACAAGTGAAGACTAAAAGATTTGAGAATGTTCAGTTTGGATAAGTAGTAAAAAGTTTAATCAGCTGAACCTCTCACAGCTGATAAAACTTAGAACTATTAGGAAGACAAACTCTATAATTTCTTTTCCCATATTTTCTGCCAAAAGCAGGCTATAGATATCTCTTTTGTTTTAAACCCAAGAAGAGCAATACTTGATCCTAGTGGCTGCCTACTAGGATAATTTGGGTTATTCTTATATTAAAACGAGAAAAGAGCTGAAGCTGATTAATCATACTAATGATTTCTAGCTCTTGCCTTATAAAACATTATCTTACTTGGGTCAAACGGATGTGGCTGCAGGCAGTTTACCACGTGATTATCAGCTTCCAGAAGCATTAAATGCTCAGCAGTGTGACGATCCCAGATGAAGATATGGCCACAGTCAGAACCACTCATTACAAAGTTAGCACCCCAGAAGTTGGCTTCTTTTATCTAGGGTTTTAAACAAGGAAATTATAAGAGAATTCAAATCAAACTTAATTTATAGTGCCTGAAACAGTACTTGGCACACAGTAGGTGCTGCATTAATAACTGTTAAACGAATGGATGGGATTTCTGAATTTTAGACAGTATAATGGAAGTTTATAGATATGTTGTGGAACCTTTTCAAAATGGTCCTATTTTAGCTTTACAAGACAGTAAACACAATTCACAGAAAAAAAATGAATTGTTTCCTCCCATATTTTGCTTTATGCCAAAAGAACAAAAAGTACAGATCTTTTCATGAGCTATTAGAAGCTCTCACAATTGAGAAGGAAAGATAAATACATATTTACTTTTATGAAACAATGAGAAAAAGGATATATTCGCATGGTTATGATGGAATTTTTTAGCAGATGCACATGAATGAACCATCGAAACTCTGTGTACTTTTATCATTTTATCTGCAGCTGCTACTTTGCTATTTTTGGCAAAGCAATGAAGGAGAGCCAATTCTGTTGTTACTTGGAACTACTATTATATTTGCTTACCTGCTATTTTTTTTCCCATTCCTATCTCTATTTTTATTAAAAATTTTAACCAGCAAAATAAAAGAAATATAACTGGTTACTCCTATTAATAATGAGTATTCTTTTTACAATGATTAAAGTGTTACTACCAAAGTTACTGTTTGCCTTGACTCTAAATGAAGCAGATTAAGACCAATTCTAGATATTTTTTGATGACTCAATGAATACAGGAGAATACTTTCTAGATATGAATAGTTCAGAGTTACAGGTATGTTAATCATCTCACAAGATTTTCTTAGTAAATAATTAATATTGCATTGGATGTATAGACTTCTAGATTATAAGAACTTGAAAGATCTTAGAGATCAACTGGTCTATTCTTATTTCATAGTTGAGGAAATGAAAGTCAAGAAAGACGAAGTAACTAAAATCTTTACTTATCAATCTTTAAAAAAGAGTTATAATTAATCTGACTATATTTTGCAATGAACCGAGATTTCAAATACCCAAATCTTTCTCTCCAAAAGCAACAAAGGGCACTAATATAAGCTAAAAATCTACTAGTGTGAGAAAGCAAAAAAGATGCAATGGTTACTTGCACAAGCTAAAATTTTTAAAATTCTACAACAGTTCCTCAATAAGGTAGTTTTCTTGTAAAAAAATAATGGTCTTTCACAAGACATTATAGGGTGAAAACAATTACTTTTGGGTAGAGGTAACTTTGAAGATGCAATAATTGTTACATTAAATCATACTGGAGGAGTTCCTGTCGTGGCACACCGGAAACACCTGATTAGGAACCGTGAGGTTTCAGGTTCGATCCTGGCCTCACTCAGTGTGTTAAGGATCTGGCGTTGCCATGAGCTGTGGTATAGGATGCAGATGTGGCTTGGATCCTGCACTGCTGTGGCTGTGGTGTAGGCCAGCAGCTGTAGCTCCGATTGGACCCCTAGCCTGGGAACCGCCATATGCTGTGGGTGTGGCCTCTAAAAAGCAAATAGATAAATAAAGACGAAAGCAGAAATTAAAAAGAATCACACTGGTATATATGAAAATAATCATTATGGAAAAAAATTCATATTATGAAACTGCAATTCTTCCAAAGAATGCCATGAGCCTTTGGTACCATTGTCCTGGAGTTGCGATGGCCCTTATAAACCATCTTTACTAGTGGCCTTCTAATGTTCAGAGTATCCAGTTCTTCCATTTCTTTCCTTTCTTTTCTCCGCCTGAAGAACTCCTGAATGCGGGCCACAGCAGAGCGTCTATGAGTTACATATTAAAAGAAAAAACAGAAATAAATTAAAAACATTCATAGGCCACTACAGAATGAAAATGAGCAAGATTAAAATACAGTAAAGTCTAGAAAATATTTAAACTAAACATTATTTCAATAAGGCATCCCCAACCAAAAGCATAAGAAGGCAGACACAATAGTGAGACTACATCAGACTAGTTGAGTTACTAAAACAAAATGTTTTAGTTAAGAGATCACTTAGAAACTTGGTACTGGTTGAGACAGTAAAGGAAATAGCATGCGGCACACTGGTTTTTAAAAGGCTACTTTATAAAAACAATACAGACAAAATTAATATGCAATTTACTACAAATAAAATCTATTCAACGTTATCTGTCCTCTCCTTATTACGGAAACGCAAAGGCATAAAGAGAAACCAAAAGAAACTAAAGTTAATATATAATTGTAGTGGATAAATTTATGTTTTGTTTTGTTTTTTTTGTCTTTTGCCATTTGTTGGGTCGCTCCCGCGGCATATGGAGGTTCCCAGGCTAGGGGTCTAATCGGAGCTGTTGACACCAGCCTATGCCAGAGCCACAGCAACGTGGGATCCGAGCCGCGTCTGCGACCCACACCACAGTTCACGGCAATACCGGATCGTTAACCCACTGAGCAAGGGCAGGGATCGAACCCACAACCTCATGGTTCCTAGTCGGATTCGTTACCCATTGTGCCATCACGGGAACTCCTTTTTTTTTTTTTTAATTTACGTTTTAAGGTTTTGTTTAAAGACATCTGTTCTCAGCAAAGAATAGACTAGTCAAGAAAAACAATATAAATGAATAAAACAAGGATCTTCAAATAGGATCTACTCCATATGAAATTCATATTAGAATAAAGATTTGGAGCTAATGAGGCAGACTGACTCTCCTAAGAACTGACTTGATCACAAAGCTGGAGAATCAAGAAAAATGGACTCTCTTTTAAAGACTGATTTAATTATTAGAAGAAACATTTCCAAATATACAATATTACTTAAGTTTGCTAGTTTGAACTTGGTATTTAAAACATTCTATTTTCACATATAATAGGCCAAAAATCCAAAATATATATGTTAGTATGAAAAAATGAATACTATAACAGAAAAATAACTAAAGCACATGAATAAGGAAACTGTAGAAAAAATTGTTAATAAATATATAAAAAGATGCTCAGCCTCACTAATAATAAGACAAAAAATAAAAACAAATGGGTCTTTCTGTGTGTCTATCAGATTAAAAAGTTTCTACATCTATCAGAGTGGCAAGAGTACAGGAAAATATGTTCTACTGGTAGAAGCTTGAAAGTGGTTTTATATATTAAAAAGTACATTCTTTTATATATTAAAACGTACATTTACATTTTGTTGTAAATGTTTCACTGAAGTAGAACACATATACAGGAAGCTATAAAATCATAACATATGTAGCTCGATGCATTTTCACAAAACAGACCCAGGTAACCAGCACCAGTATTGAGAAATAGCATAAACAGAATTCCAGAAGTCTCCCTGTGCTCCATTCCCATTATTATGTTCCCCTTATTAAGCACTATTCTGACTTCTAACATCAAGGATTAATTTTGCCTGTTTGTGAATATTAATTAAATGGAATCATACAACACATATTTTGTGTCTAGCTTCTTTAACTCAACGTTAGTTTGTAAGATTCATCCATGTTGTTTAATTTAGCTGTAGTTCACTCATCCTCTTTGCTGTAGAGGACTACTTTGTATGAATATAACTATCTATTCAACAGTTGTTGGACCTTGGGTTGTATGTAGCTTTTGATTACTGCTGTAGTGTTTTAGTAAACATATGTAGATATTTCTGTTGAGTATATGTCTAGGAGTAGAACTGCTAGACCATGGTATGTGTATATGGTTAACTTACAGATTCTCCAAAACAGTTTTCCAAAGTGGTTACAGCAATTGACAGACCTACTAGCAATATATTAGCATTTCAGTATAATATATTTTCGAGGAGAAATTAAATAATATTCATTAAATTTTAAAAATGTACTTGCTGTGAAACAGCAATTTTATCTTTTAAAAATGTATGCTGTAGAGAAATAAATATACATACACACACACACATATATATGTGCTTTGAGAAACATTGGAAGTAATCTAAATGTTTTATACATAGAAAGGATAGGTAAAATAAATTATGCTACATTCATATACTGTAATACTTATGCCACCATTAAAAAATGATAAAAAACATCTGGAGTTCCCCTTGTGACGCAGTGGAAACGAATCCGACTAGGAACCATGAGGTTGCGGGTTCGATCCCTGGCCTCACTCAGTGCATTAAGGATCCGGCGTGGCTGTAAGCTGTGGTGTAGGTCACAGACATGGCTCAGATCTGGCATTGCTGTGGCTGTGGCGTAGGCCAGCAGCTGTAGCTCTCATTAGACCCCTAGCCTGGGAACTTTCATATGCCACAGGTGCGGCCCTAAAAAGACAAAAAAAAAACAAAAAAAAACCCAAGAAAGATCCATAATTAAGGACATGAAAAATGTCAGCATTATACTGTCATTATCTACAACATAGGTTAAAAAATAATTCATATGGGAAAACTTTACATACATAGAAAGAGTCTAGAAGCAAAAAAAAAAAAAAGTGGTGCAGCAGGTTAAGGATCCAGCATTGTTACTTCAGTGGCTTGGGTCACTGCTGTGGCATGGGTTCAATCCTTGGCTCAGGAACTTCTACATGCCACAGGCACAGCCAAAAAAAGAAAAAAGAAAAAAGGAAAAACTACAGAAAACCAGACATTAAATTGTTAACAACACTTTTTAAAAGAATTATTTAACAGTTATGTAGTTTTACTTTTATAATAAAAGTTATTTTCTTTCATAAATGGTATATTACAAATTCTGTAGGCTTATTTTTTAAATGCTTAAAAAACTTTAACCTATGCTATGTATACTTAAAAAGGGGGAGGGGTCTAAAATTTTAAGTTAGATATTATTAGGAATTTCCAGACAGAAAGCTGACATGTTAAGTATATTCTGATTATCTCCTTCTGATTGGGAAATGATAAATGGGAAGTGAGAGTTCAAACTCTCTCAAAAGAAACATAACATGATTGAACCTCTTTCTCTTTTCTAAAGTGTAAGAAAAAAGGACAATCAGTTAAAAAACGTGATAAACAAGAAACCAATAGAGAAAAAACTCTTGCTAATAAAGCTGAGTATTAGGTAGCAGAGGAAATAGAAATAATCCTGCTAATAAATCAAAGGCCTTAGGATCTATAATTGGAAAAAGAAGAAATATGACGAATCAAGAATTTGAAATGGAAGTTCAAACCATTTAAAACAAGATGTGTGGGCAAAATTAAAGCTGATGAGTAATGACATGATAATAATTAAGAATTAGTGAGGATGGTATCAAATCATAAATGTTTATTTCACTTACAAGTTTGCTCTAGAATATAGTCTAATTTACTACTTGGTGTTTGTATAGCTTGGTCATCCTGATAAAGAAAAATTCTGAAATCTGGATCTCAAACTATGCAGTTTGTATTGTATAGTTCAGATGAGATATTAGGGCACCTACCACTATCCCACTGTAGACAAAGCTTCAAGTGCACAAACTTCAAATTAGATGATTAAAAAGTGACAGTAGACGCTATACTTTTATACATAATTGGGCAATGTCCAATCCAGTAAACATTTTTAAAGAAATGAATAAACTAAGAAGGAATACATGAAACCACTTTCCTGGAGGATATCCATAAGAAACACACAGAAAAAAAAATGATGCTGAAAATAATAAATTTAAATTATATTCCTTTGCAAATTTAATAAAATTAAAATGATATATACATACAAAGAACACCAATAGCAAACAAATATACATTAAAAGCCTATTGTGGGTTGGAAATCCTATAAAATTGGATTGTGATGATCACTACAACTATAAATGTAATAAATTCATTGAGTAATCAAAAAAAGGGAATAAAATCATGAACGAGTCTTTAAAAAAAAAAGCCTACAAGTTTCAAAGGTTTTTTTTTTGAGATATATTGGTTATCAGTTCTCCTATATGTATAAGCCCGCTTATGCTGATTTGGCATATGATTTTAAATTTATAAAAGACATTATAAAGCTAAATAAGCACGAAAATTATAGAAGTGAATAAAACAGTAGTAATAAAGAGTACAGATTTCAACTCAATAGAGCAAAAAAAAAAGGGAAAAAGACAAAAACAAATTTTAAAAAAGGATAAAAATCTTAATCCTAAAAAAGCTAGAAACAAGTCAAAAAATAGGCATGAAAATGATAAATAAATTCACCAAAACAGAAAAAAAAGAGATTGTCCCAGACACACCTAAAGTATAAGGACAAGGACAAGTTTCAAGGAAAAGGATACTGTGCAGATTCGTCAAATGAAAGGCAGCAAAGCTTTACTATCAGACAAAATAGACTGAGACAAAAAGCAGCATTAAAGGTAGAAAGAATTACTACGTATGTAATAAGTTCAGTTTACTAGGAAGACAAAACAATTTAACACATACGTAACCAATAAAAAAAACCTCACTTCATTAAAAAAGAAAATGATAGAACTATAAGGGCATTAAGACAGATATACCATTATATATAATAATATTGAAAACAACAGAATGCTGCTGTGATAATGGAGAAGAAATTGAAGGGGTTCAAATATATAATGTTATGAATGTAAATGGTGGCTATGGAGTTCCTGTCGTGGCACAGTGGTTAATGAATCCAACTAGGAACCATGAGGTTGCAGGTTCGATCCCTGGCCTTGCTCAGTGGGTTAAGGATCCAGCGTTGCCGAGAGCTGTGGTGTAGGTCACATACTTGGCTCAGATCCCGCATTGCTGTGGCTCTGGCGTAGGCCAATGGCTACAGCTCTGATTCGACCCCTAGCCTGGGAACCTCCACATGCTGCAGGAGTGGCCCCAGAAAAGGCAAAAAGCCAAAAAAAAAAAAAAAAAGAAAAAAAAGAAAAAAGGTGGCTATAACTAAAGACAGAACAGGAATTAAAAAGATGAAATATATTATAAATTTGAAAATTCAGATGAATTTACAAATTGAAAAAAATCACCTAAAACTAACTAAAGAAGAGATAGTTCAAATAGTTCTATAACTGGTAAATAATTGAAATAATACTTAAAAACCATACCCCCCCCCAAAAAAAACACCAGTTCCAGATGGTTTGAAAAGTATGGCCTACTAAATTTTCAAAGAAAGATCATTCCAATCTTCTACAAACTCTGCCACAGAAAAGAAAAAGAAGAAATATTTTTCTACTCATTCTCTGAGGCTAATGTAACTTTTTAAAAAAAGGGTCAAGAGAAGGAAATTCATTCGGAATATAGATGAAAAAATTCCTTCAAAAGAGGTCATAAAATCACTCCCTACAAATAAAAGTCCAGAACCAGAAGGCTTCACAGGTGAATTCTATCAAACATATAAAGAGGAACTGGTGCCCATCCTCCTTAAACTCCTTCAAAAGGTTGAAGAAGAAGGAACACTCCCAAAGACATTCTATGATGCCACCATCACCCTCATTCCAAAACCAGACAGAGATACCACCAAAAAAGAAAACTATCGCCCAATATCATTGATGAATATAGATGCAAAAATTCTCAACAAAATCTTAGCCAACCGAATCCAACAACATATCAAAAAAATTATACACCATGACCAGGTTGGGTTCATCCCAGGTTCACAAGGATGGTTCAACATACGCAAATCAATCAGCATCATACACCACATTAACAAAAAAAAAAGTCAAAAATCATATGATCATCTCAATAGATGCAGAAAAAGCATTTGACAAAGTCCAACATCCATTCATGATCAAGACCCTCGCCAAAGTGGGTATAGAGGGAACATTCCTGAACATAACCAAAGCCATTTATGACAAACCCACAGCAAATATAATACTCAATGGGGAAAAAATGAAAGCCTTCTCACTCAAATCTGGAACAAGACAGGGATGCCCACTCTCACCACTGCTCTTCAACATAGTTTTGGAAGTCCTAGCCACAGCAATTAGACAAACAAAAGAAATAAAAGGCATCCATATAGGAAGGGAAGAGATAAAACTGTCACTGTATGCAGATGACATGATACTATACATAGAAAACCCTAAGGACTCAACCCCAAAACTCCTTGAACTGATTCATAAATTCAGCAAAGTAGCAGGATATTAAGATTAACATTCAGAAGTCAGCTGCATTTCTGTATACCAGCAATGAAATATTAGAAAAGGAATACAAAAATATGATACCTTTTAAAATTGCACCTCACAAAATCAAATACCTCAGAATACACCTGACCAAGGAGGTAAAGGACCTATATGCCGAGAACTATAAAACTTTAATCAAAGAAATCAAAGAAGATGTAAAGAAATGGAAAGATATTCCATGTTCCTGGATTGGAAAAATCAATATTGTAAAAATGGCCGTACTACCCAAAGCAATCTACAGATTCAATGCAATCCCTATCAAATTACCCAGGACATTTTTCACAGAACTAGAACAAACAATCCAAACATTTATATGGAACCACAAAAGGCCCAGAATCGCCAAAGCAATCCTGAGGAACAAAAACCAAGCAGGAGGCATAACTCTCCCAGACTTCAAGAAATACTACAAAGCCACAGTCATCAAAACAGTGTGGTACTGGTATCAAAACAGACAGACAGACCAATGGAACAGAATAGAGAACCCGGAAATAAACCCTGACACCTATGGTCAATTAATCTTTGACAAGGGAGGCAAGAACATCAAATGGGAAAAAGAAAGTCTATTCAGCAAGCATTGCTGGGAAACCTGGACAGCTGCATGCAAAGCAATGACACTAGAACACACCCTCACACCATGCACAAAAATAAACTCAAAATGGAGTTCCCGTAGTGGCGCAGTGGTTAATGAATCTGACTAGGAACTATGAGGTTGCGGGTTCGGTCCCTGGCCTTGCTCAGTGGGTTAAAGATCCGGCATTGCCGTGAGCTGTGGTGTAGGTCGCAGATGCGGCTTGGATCCCACGGTGCTGTGGCTCTGGTGTAGGCTGTTGGCTACAGCTCCGATTAGACCCCTAGCCTGGGAACCTCCATATGCCGCAGAATCGGCCCAAGAAATGACATAAAAAAAAAAATTTTAAAAAAAAGAAATAAACTCAAAATGGCTGAAAGACTTAAATATACGACAGGACACCATCAAACTCCTAGAAGAAAACATAGGCAAAACACTCTCTGACATCAACATCATGATATTTGCTCAGGTCAGTCTCCCAAAGCAATAGAAATTAGAGCAAAAATAAACCCATGGGACCTCATCAAACTGAAAAGCTTTTGCACAGAAAAGGAAACCAAAAAGAAAACAAAAAGACAACTTACAGAATGGGAGAAAATAGTTTCAAATGATGCAACCGACAAGGGCTTAATCTCTAGAATATAGAAACAACTTATACAACCCAGCAGCAAAAAAGCCAATCAATCAATGGAAAAATGGGCAAAAGACCTGAATAAACATTTCTCCAAAGAAGATATACGGATGGCCAGCAAACACATGAAAAAATGCTCAACATCGCTGATTATAAGAGAAATGCAAATCAAAACTACCATGAGATATCACCTCACACCAGTCAGAATGGCCATCATTAAGAAGTCCACAAATAACAAGTGCTGGAGGGGCTGTGGAGAAAAGGGAGCCCTCCTGCACTGTTGGTGGGAATGTGAACTGGTACAGCCACTGTGGAGAACAGTTTGGAGATACCTTAGAAATGTATACATAGAACTTCCATATGACCCTGCAATCCCACTCTTGGGCATCTATCCGGACAAAACTCTACTTAAAAGAGACACGTGCACCCGCATGTTCATTGCAGCACTATTCACAATAGCCAGGACATGGAAACAACCCAAATGTCCATCGACAGATGATTGGATTCGGAAGAGGTGGTACATATACACAATGGAATACTACTCAGCCACGAAAAGGAACGACATAATGCCATTTGCAGCAACATGGAAGGAACTAGAGAATCTCATACTGAGTGAAATGAGCCAGAAAGACAAAGACAAATACCATATGATCTCACTTATAACTGGAATCTAATATCCAGCACAAATGAACATCTCCTCAGAAAAGAAAATCATGGACTTGGAGGAAAGACTTGTGGCTGCCTGATGGGAGGGGGAGGGACTGGGAGGGATCGGGAGCTTGGACTTATCAGACACAACTTAGAATAGATTTACAAGGAGATCCTGCTGAATAGCATTGAGAACTTTGTCTAGATACTCATGTTGCAACAGAACAAAGGGTGGGGGAAAAAAATGTAGTTGTAATGTATACATGTAAGGATAACCTGATCCCCTTGCTGTACAGTGGGAAAATAAAAAAATAAAAAAAAAAACCAAACAAACAGATGTTCACTCACTGCTGAAAAGAGACCAGCAAATAGTACATTCTGATTAAAATGTAAGCTGCTTAAAGGGGAATTAAAAGGGATAGCTCTAGAAATACAATTTGGGGCCAGATTGTGAAGTGCCTTGAATAGGAGTCTAAGATGTTTTAGACTTTAATTTGGTGGGGTACACTGTAAACCAAATATAATGGAAAAAATAAAAATCATTAAAAAAATATATTAGCAAAAAAAATCCAATAACATATCCAGAAGATAATATGTCATGACCAAGTTGGGTTTATCTTAGGAATATAAGGATTGTTTAATCTGGATCCACATGCAAGAAGCTTGAAAGGTCCCACTTTGCAACTAACAAGTAAAAAGCTGAATGGACTGAAAAATCAACAACTCTTCTTGGATTCCAGGACAAGGGAGGACACCAAGACACCACAGGACTCTTGAATACTTCCCCTCTTTCACACCTCACCACATTATCAAAGGCCTATTTACAGCAGCTCCTATTACCTAGTACATCATACACAGCTATAAAAAAAAAAAATGCAAAAAACACAATCTGAAGAGACAGAAAAGCGCTATCCTAAATACCATGGATGATGGAATTCTCAGACTAGAAATTTAAAACAACTATGATTAATGTACTAAGGGTCATAATGAATAGAGAGCATGGAAGAGCAGATGGGGGAAAATCCTATGAGAGAAACAAAAAGAAATGTGAGAGATCAAAAACACTGTTAAAAGAAATGAAAACTACCTTTGATGGGCTTATTAGTAGACTGGACATGGCTGAGAAAAGAATCTTTGAGCCAGAGGACATATCAACAGAATCCTTTAAAATGAAAAAGTAAAGAGCAAAGATTGAAAAAAACCCAAACGGAATAGCCAAGACTGTGTGATAACTATAGAAGGTATAACATATGCATAATAGGAATACCAAAGGGAGAAGAAAGGAAGGATTAGAAGAAATATTTGAAACAATAATGACAGAGAATTTCCCTAAGTTAAGGCCACACAGATCCTAGCAGCTCAGAGAACACCATGCAGGATAAAGACAAAAAAAGAATTACACCTTGGTATATCATTTACAAAATAGAAAAATCAAAGATGAAAAAAATCCTGGAAGAAGTCAGAGGAAAAAAATAAACTTACTGGAGTTCCCATCGTGGTTCAGCGGAAATGAATCTGACTAGCATCCATGAGGACACAGGTTCCATTCCTGGCCTTGCTCAGTGGGTTAAGGATCCGGCAATGCCATGAGCTGTGGTGTAGGTTGCAGACATGGCTTGGACCCTGCGTTGCTGTGGCTATGGCACAGGCCAGCAGTTACAGCTCTGATTCAACCCCTAGCCTGGGAACCTCCATATGCCATGGTGTGGCCCTAAAAAGACAAAAAATAAATAAATTAAAAATAAAAAAATAAACTTACTTATAAAGGAATAAAGAATCTTATCCAACTTCTTAGAAACCAAGAAGCAAAAAGAGAATGGAGGAGTTCCTGCAGTGGTGCAACAGGATCAGTGGCATCTGTTTGATCCCCAGCACAGCATGGTGGGTTAAGGATGTGGCTTTGCTGCAGCTATGGCATAGGCTGCAACTGCAGCTCTGATCTAATCCCTGGTCCACGAATGCCATATGCTGCAGGGTAGCCACAGAGAGAGAGAGAGAGAATGGACTGAAATAATCAGAAGTGTTGAGAGAAAAAAAACCACCAACCTAAAATTCTGTATACTCTGTTAAATTATTCTTTTAAAGTGAATGAGAAATGAAGTCCTTCTCAAACAAAAATTGAGGGAATTTGGTGCCAGTAGACTTGCCTTGCAAATGTTAGCAAATGTTCCTTAGAAAGAAGGAAAACAATTAATAATAGCAACAATGCATTCCATTATGTATCCATATGTATAGCCATAAAAAACAAAAACAAAAATAAAAAAAACTACAATGTGGTATGGCCTCACAGCGGTCAGAATGGCCATCATCAAAATGTCTACAGATAATAAGAGCTGAAGAGGGTGTGGAGAAAATGGAACCACTAAAAATGGAACTACCATATGATCCAGCAATCTAACTCCAGGAAATATGTTAGAAGGAAACCATAATTCAAAAAGATACATGCACCCCAATGTTTACTGCAGCACTATTTACAACAGCTAAGACATGGAAGCAATCAAAATGTCCATCAACGGAGGAATGGATAAAGAAGACGTGGTACATATACACAATGGAATATTACTGAGCCACAAAAAAGAACGAAATAATGACATTTGCAGCAGCATGAATGGGCTTAGAGATTATCATATTAAGTAATAAGTCAAATATCATATCACTTATATGTAAATCTAAAAAAAGATACAAATGAACTTATTATACAAATACAAACTTATACAAACTTATTAAACCTCTCATTATATTGTCCATTATTGTTCAATATTATATTGTTCAATATTATATTGTTCATTATACAAATGAACTTATTGAGAAACTGACTCAAGACTTTGAAAACAAACCTGTGGTTACCAAGAGGGAAGGATGGCGTTGGTGGGGAGGAGGGAAGGATTGGGAGCTTGGAATGGCACATGCACACTATGGTATATGGAATGGATGGTCAACAGGAACCTGCTGTATAACACAGGGAAACCTACTCAATGTTCTGTGACAACCTATATGGGAGTGGATATGTGTATACATATAACTGAATCACTTTGCTGTACAGTAGAAATTAATACAACATTGTAAGTCAAGTAAACATCAATAAAATTTTTTTAATGTGACAATACGAAGTATTAGAGATCAATGAGATTACTAGTGATTGTACTAATTTACACTTAAACTTTAGAAAAAAATTTGAGATTATCTCATAAAATTAAACATTCTATTCCTAGATATGTATCCAAGAAAAACCAAGGAAGACGTTTCAGAACACTCAAAGCAACAGTGTTAGCAACAGCTAAAACTGGTGTAAAAAATTAAAAAAAACAGAAACCTCAATAGAGTTGGAAGACAAAGAGGGGGAGCTTTCTTTCCCTGTGACAGTAACAGCCCAATAGAAGAGGAAAGACTTCTCTTCTTTCCTGGCAAGAGCTCAGGCAATGAAAAGCCATGGACTCTGTTTACTTCCAACTTCTTTTTCCTCTCTAGAAGGAGTTTTTCCCTTGCCCGCACTTGGCACATGGCTCATCATGTTGGCAGATCCCAAAGTGCAATTCTTTGCTGATCCCAAATGAACCCATTTTTGCTGAAGAAATATCTGGCAGTCTGTCTGCTTTGCTTTAGGTCAGCATTTTGATGGCTCCAATGGGGTAACTCTGGGTGAGCAAACAGGTGCAGTACCCCCAGTTGACCACTGTCACCACTGCTTTTCTCACTAACACTAGAGTTTGAAGTTATGTCCTCTTGATCTAGCTCATGCCCTCTTTATGCTCGAAGCTCTTTAGGCTTTATTTGGGATCTATTTAAAGGTTTATCTTACTGGTTAAGGCCTTGTTCTCCATGTACTCCTTTGGCATCCATTTTGGATTCTGCAATCAGACTGTTTTCACTGAAACTAGTTAGCCTTCAGCCTATTCCCTTCAAAACAGGGGACACTTCTCCTGAACCTGGCTAGCCTTAGACCCACTCCTTCAGGAACACGGGTTGTTTCTTGAAACCATGCTGGGTTTTTTGTTTGTTTGTTTGTTTTAACCTTTGGCCTTTTTTTTTGGAAGGGCTGTTCTCTAGAGACTGGCTAAAAAAAATCTTTGTCCTTGCTCTTCCAGGACAAAGCTGCTGCCTTTGAATTGACTGGAACTGGCTGGTCAGTTGTTTGAATTGAGCTGTTTTGCTGTTAAACTGTCTGAAAAAATGTTTTCTCTAGATGAAAAACCTCTTAAAAATGGAATCCTAATTATCTAAGTATTAGGGAAGCTCCTCTTATGGGGACTGTGGCTAATTTTTATGTTTAAAAAACAGGTCCATTCTTATGAGCATTTCTAACTAACTGGATTGACCTGACCAAAGGCAATTTAAAATATCAACAGCCATTAAGGGGAACTTTTAAAATCCCCAAACTTAATTTTCTTAAAACCAAACTGGACTATAGCAGTTCAGAGTATTCCGGAATAGAGTGGATGGCTTATTTTGTTATTTTGAGGCCCCCTGACTTTACACGAGTCCAAAATTGTCTCTCTGCAAAACAGGATTTCAAGACAAAGGATTATAGAAAGATAAAATGGCTCCCAAAGACCCAGGCTCTTCTTCCTTGGCTTCTTTGTCTCAGGCTCTGCCTTCAGCACCATTCTGCCTTTCTCCCTAGGCTCCCTGAATCCATACTGCCTCTGGTGCCATCTTCCTCCTTCCTTCTATGCCACCTATGCCTTCACCATACCTTCAAATGCCTATACTAATTTTCTTGCCAAATCTTCTCTTTTCTCTGAAATTCTCCCCGTTCCCTTTTCCTCTGAACTTTCCAGAAGCTGTTCTTTTCAAATGAAGTCTTCTGGGGATTTCGCATGGTGCAACGAGACTGGCAGCATCTCTAGCGTGCTGGGATGTAGGTTTGATCCCTGGCTCAGCTCAGTGGATTGAGGATCCAGGGTTTTTGCAGCTGCACCATGGATCATAGCTATGGCTAGGATCTGATCCCTGGCCTGGGAACTCCATATGCCATGGGGCAGCAAAAAAAGAAAAAAAAAAAAAGTTAAGTCTTCCAAAGATCCAGAGGCTAGAATCTTTAATTCTTTATACTCCCTGGACTAAAACTGAATGGCGAGCCACAGTCAAGATTTCCCCAAAGTATCTAAAGATCTTCAAAGATTGCTGAGGAACTTAATATAGTTATTCAAACTTACCAACCTGGTTTCTAGGACTTATATAAGCTAGTTCATATGCTTGTTAGTGAAGGCCAGGTCCAGCAACGGATGAAAACTGTTGAGACCATATGAACTTATCATATGATCAGGCTCAGGCAATCACTAATTAACTTCATTAAGCAATTCCTAGGTGATAATGGCAAATACTGTGCTGGACATGCTACTGCAATTCCTTTTGATGTTGTTGAGTAGCATCTTTTCCTCTGGCTACTTTGGCCCAAGAGACGGAATGATACACTCAAAGAGGATTATACCTTAGCCAAGGATAAAACTATGAACATTATACTAATAGTAGACATGCTTTTGGAGTAGCTCAAGATTTTGCAATGTTGTGGAAGCAGTGTGGCTTCCTTACTTCTAGTGGACATACAATTTAAAATGGCCCATATGGGGAGTTCTTTGGTGGTCTAGTAGTTGGGACTCAGTGCTTTCCACCATCGTGGCCTGAGTTCAATCCCCAGTCTGGGAACTGAGATCCCACATCAAGCTGCTGCATGTGGCAGCCAATAAATAAAGAACAGAAAATGGCCCCTATGTTCAGAAATTACTGAATGCAACACTTTTATGTGCCACTTTCAGCTATTATTAAGATTATGGTGCATTCCAAACTTGACTCTCTGGAGGCAAATAGAAATCACCCGGCCAGTATTTCTGAAAGGAATGTTACCCTTAAAGGACCCAAGAGCAGCCAAACCATTGTCATAGTCCAAAGGGATATTTCCTTAAATGATAACTTAAAAAACTGGCTAGAGGGTCCAAACAATCGATCTCAGAAAAGGAAAAACAAGATTGAAAATTCAACAACTGTTGGTGTGGTAAAAAGAAAAAGCTCTGGTTTAGACCAAATAACAATCCAGTTTTACCAAGGACTTGAAAATTCCTACTCACCACTGTACCTGCTTAAAACCATTGCTCCACTGCCAAAATGATAAACTTCATTAATCAATACTGATGGGGAAACATTAATAAGGCTGCAAAAAGTACCTACTTCACTTGCCCCACCTGTCCAAAGTACAACCCAGCTCTTGAATTAATTATTCAACTAATTATTATTATTAAATATTAATATATAAGATATTAGTAAATATATTATTATTTGACTAATAATGCCATTAGTTGAATCCACTAATGGCATTATTAAAATTCAGTTGGGAGTTCCTGCTGTGGTGCAGTAGAAGGTTAAGGATCCAGTGCTGTTTCTGGGGTAGCATGGGTTTGATCCCCAGCCCAGTGCAGTGGGTTAGGGATCTGGTGTTGCTGCAGCTGTGGCAAAGGTCACAGCTGTGGCTTGGATTTGATGCCTGGCCCAGGAACTTCCAGATGCCATGGGTGCAGCCATTAAAAAAAAGAAAAGATTCAATTGGCAAAGGCCTCCAAATACAGTGGCCAAAAGCACGGCTACTTAAATCTTAGGTCTGCCCCTTTTAAAATTCATAAGCTATTTATCCTTTGGGATAGTCACAAGATGTCCAACACTTGTCTCCTGCTTTTTTTGACCTACATCTGATAAAAGGAGAGATACTCTAGTATTGCAAAAGCCTAACTGCTTCTATCAAAGATAAAGTTCTAGTAGAGCAATCTTCTCACCCTTGCCCTCAAGAGACAAAAACCTTAAGTATCACACTGCACAAGTTGGAAATTTTGTCTATTAAAAGAAAACTTCCAGCAGTTCCATTGTGGCAAGGTGGGTTAAGGATTCAGCACTGTCACTGCAGCTGCTTGGACCACTGATGTGGCATAGGCTTGATCCCTGGCCCAGGAACGTCCACATGCCACAGGTGCAGCCCAAAACAAACACTCAGAAGAACTCTTATCCACCTTGCGGAAAAGGCCCCTATCAAGTACTGCTAATCAACCCTTGTGCTGTCAAATTCCAAGGAATAGACTTTCAGATTCATCTGACACACCTAAGGAAAGCACTAAACCCTCACTGGACCTGCACATAATCTGGTGACCTGAAACAAAAGATTTCCTGGCACTGAAGCACATCGGATGAGACAGCTTCCCAAGATATCCAGAACAAGCCTGTTGGAAGTTTGTTACCAAATCGCTGATGATGACATAATGCTTCAGATGATCTCCAAAGTCGATGATCTTAATAACGTATGGACTTTAGATAAAAAGTACCTGAGACTCTTCCCTCCTAGTGGCTCAGATGTGACCGTAATGGATTTCTTATTATTTTTGGCATGGGGATGTGGGATCTGTTCTCAACTAGGGACTGAACCTGGACCCCAGAGGTTAAAGTACCAATCCCTAAACACCAGACCACCAGGGAATTCCCAAATGTGACCTTAACAAGTTTCTAATCTGTGTGCTTTCCCCTGATGTGAGATGCTATATCCAGGAAAGGACCTTTCTGACACTCAAAGACTAAAAGCTAAAACTAGAAAAACCTGGACTCTTGATCATGCTTTCAGAGAAAGACCTTGATCAAAAGGAGGAAATGTAAAAAATTAATACACAGAAACCTATATTAAATACAGCTAGAGACCAGGATGGGGAGATCTCATGTCCTGTGAGCCCAACAGGAAGAAGAAAGACTCCTCTCCTTTCTAACAAAGACTCAGCCAATGAAAAGCCAAACTCTTCGTTTACCACAGCCCTCCCACCTTCCTTTTCCTCGCTAAGAAAGCATTATCCTTCCCTCTCTTGGGGTGGGGGTTGGGGAGCCACCCACATGTGGCTCCTTGTGGTTGCAGACTGCAAACTGCAATTTTCTGACTGATCCAAAATAAACTTATCTTTGCTGGAGAAAGACCAAGCAGTCTATTTGTTACAGGTCAACACTGGAAACAACCTAAACACCCATTAATAGGAAAAAGGATAAATTATGGTATAGTCAGTCATACAATAAGTTATAATACAGCAGTAAAAATGAGCAATAGCTGTACGTAACAACATGGATCAATCTTAGTAACATAATGTTGACTGGAAAAAAAAGATAGCAAGCCCAAGTTCCATTTATAGCAGGACATCCTTTTTTAAATAAAACTCAAAAGTAGGTAAAACAAATTAAGTAACACATTGTTTTGGCCTTTATGTCTATATGATAATTCTTCATTTTTTTTTTTTTTAAGCAAGGCATGATATATATAACATTCAGGAAAGTGGTTACTGCTGGTATAGTGGGCAGGGGGACAGAATAGGGAGAAGTATAGGTAGATCTAAAGTACTAGTAATTTTCTAGTTCTTGGGCATTTATTACATTATTAACTATATGAATAAAGAAAATGAGCCATATGTCAATCAACAATGATAGTGTCAGAAGCTAAAGATTATAAAAACATAATTCTCCCTTTCCTTAGATTAGGTTAGGAGCCCTTAATAATCCCATTGCTAATGCACCGTTCTATCACTGCAATTACTGTGTTGTAATTATTTATGCATGTCTGTGTATGCTACTGAGCCGACAGCTCAGAGAGGATGTGTTTTCATTATCCTTCTATCACCAGCATCCACAAGGGTCTGGTTCATATAGTTTACTAAATTAATTCATTAATAAATACAAAACTGATTCATCCAAGAATTTCAAAGGAAAACATCAAAGTATTAGCCGTTATTCTATTTCAAAGACAGCATTTAAAAGACGGGGAAAAAAAAGTCTTTATATTTTAACACTTCATATTCTAGAAAACTCTGTTTCTAAAATGGTCAGCACAATTTCTTAAGATGACTCTAAGCTTAAATTTGCAAGTTATACCAATCAGAAATAGTCCATATGTGTTAATTTTAAAAAATACTAAACTGGCACATTTAGTAGCTAAAAACCTAGGCTAAAACATAAAGAGACATTCTTAAACAGCACTAAAAATATAAAAGTGAATTAATTTGCCTATTGTTTTCAACGGGAAAATCCTTCTATAAAACACCTTTACATAAAGGTAGAGTGGTACATATTAATCAGTACTATTGATCCTATTGAGACAGCTTGTAGAAGAACAAAATCTTAGGGGAGAGAAACATGGTTTAATCAGAGATTAGGAGAGAACTGATTTATTCAACCTGGAATTAAATGACTTTTTTAAAGAGTAATTCAGTAGCCAAAAGAGGTTAATATAAAAGGATACCATCCTAAGGACAGAACATGAGGACATGACTAGAACTACAGCATGTGAATTCTGAATTAAACTGTACAAAGAGGTGTGAAATGCAGGTATGAAATACTGAAAGAAAGCCTAAGAGTCTCCTACTCTAATGAAATTGACAGTCACAATCTGGAATATAAATTGTAATAACCTAGAAGAACATTTTCTAAATTGTGGGATTTTTCATTAGGTGTTTCACAAAATATGTTTGTGTTCAAACAAATGTGGAAAACAAAAAGGTTTCCTTGTTGCAAGTTTTCTCAGAGGCTTTATTTTACTAATGTTGTTTATAAATTTGAAAAAGAAGAATAGACAATTTACTATTTCCCAAACTCTGTGACATCACTATAGGGTATCAGAACACCTGTGGCAAGAGTAACCTCCACCTTGCTAATTTCAAAATTAAATTCTTCCACCTTAAAATAAACTGAGTTTGCATTTATTTTACAAAATTTGAGACTGATTTTAGGTTTTTATAAGCACAGGAATGCTAGTCTCAATTCCCACATCCTCCCTTGACCTCTGCAATAGGAGAATTTCTGTAATAAATATTACATTTCTATGCTCTATTTTCAGAGCAGTTATAAAACTTTGGTACAAGAACCAAAGTTGCTACGGTATGTGTCAAAGAAAAGATAGTAAAACCAAAGAATAAGTTAAATTCTATTTATTTATGCCTCACTGGGCATGCTCATTTAACTCTGAATACCAGTACACCAAGTTCAAAAATCATAAGTTCTTTTAATTTATATTATACATACATTTTTTTCTCATATTGACTTAGTGGGTTTTTTTGGAAGAAAACCTCACTGATTTGAACCTCTCAATTTAGAATTTGTGATTATCCAGAGTTAAGCTCAAATTTACCATCAAATTATCAATAGAAAGAAGTCTGCTTGGGAGTTTCCGTTGCAGTTCAGTGAGTTAAGAACCCAACATAGTGTCCATGAAGATGCGGGTTCAATCCCTGGCCTCGCACAATGGGTTAAGGATCCAGTGTTGCCCACAAGCTGAGGCACAGGTTGCAGATAAGGCTTGCATTCTGCATTGCCGTGGCTGTGGCCCATTTCAGCCCCTAGCCCAGGAACTTCCACATGCTGCAGGTGTGGCCTTAAATAAATAAATAAATAAATAAAAGTTTGCTGTCTGCCAGCTGTAAAAAGGAAAATACAGCTGTAAAAAGGAAAAAAAAAAAAAAAAAGTCTGCTATCCAAACAAACCTGTGAATAATAATTTAGAAAAGATGTTGTTTTCTTAAAAAATAATACTTTCAAGTGCCCTAAAGCACTTATTTATAGTAAAAGCTACGTTGGTATTAACAAGTCACCTATTGTTAACAACAAGAAAGGTCTCTGGATTGGAATTTCAGTCATTTCAACACATACTTTGGAGGTCCCTTGTGACAAAAGTGATTAAGGATTCAGCATTGTCACTGTAGTAGCTTTGGTTACGGCAGTAGCAAAAGGTTTGAGCTCTGGCCCAGGAACTTCCACAAACCATGGGTGTGCCCCACCCTCCCAACCCAAACCACGTGTCTTTACAAGTATCTGAAATAGGTGAGTGTCTCGTTTCCACTCCTTCTGCGTATGTGCGGAGAGGTGGGGGGGAAAAGGAGGGTTGCTGAATTCTTTGCCTCAAAATGCATCAGTATGGAGATAAAGGACAGCAGGCCTGGGGCTCTATCTTTAGAAGGGTCCATTTCCAAGGCTGGTCCTTGGCTGGTGTCTGGGAACTTAACTTTTGGAATGTTGCCTCCATTTTTCTGCCTGTGTGGGACCCTGAACCCTTCTGTACCTGCTTGCCTAGGTAGTCTGTACAAATAATGTGATTTCTGGAGAACATAGGGCCTGGAATTTAGGTAGCTGTGGTTGGGTGCAGAGCGTGCCTATGTGGCCAGCCCCCAGGAAAACTGCAGGCTTCTCTGGGCTGATAAACTATACAAATGTTACCACATTTTATTGCTGGAAGAAGATGCACATCGTATGGCCCATCTTGGGAGAAAGAGTGTTGGAAACTTATGCTTGGATCTTCTAGGCTCTGTCTGATGTTTCTTTTTTCCCTGTCATAATAAACTATAGCCATGATTACAAGTGACTATTAGTTCTGTCTTTCTAGCAAGTCGTCAAATGTGTAGGAAGGTTGTCAGACCCCCTAAAAATTCACAGCTTCTCATTTTATTTCAAGTTTTAAGAAGCAGAATAAAACAATAAGCCAGCTGCTCATCTAAAGAAATATGAATAAAAACTTAGCTAGAGTTTTAGATTAAAAAGGTACCTTTTTTTGGGCCAACTTTTATTTATATATCCATGTATTATGCTGGCCTTAAAGGTGCTTACATGTTACACAGGAAAACATATACATAGACATATGCAATGAAGTGTTACAGACAGCATAACAGATATATTTATAAAGGCACAGAGAAGACTTGTTCAGCCCTACTTGGGATTATGCAATGTACAGGCCAGGACAAGTTTCCAAAGAGAGCAGCTTAAGATGAATGTTGTTCAAAGATGAGGTGGCCAAAATGATGGTGACAGGAGGTCATTTCAGTTAGAAGGCACAAAGTAAGTAAAGATATGGAGGCCTAAGGTGTATTTAGAGACACTCCAGATGTAGAGCATAGGAGCAATTCTTGGCAAAAGCCGTAAGCACAGGATGCCCTCCATTTCCATTTAGAGCAACATGGTACTTTTAAGTTGCAATCTTTACTGACAAAGCACAAATTGGCCTTGAATGCTTAGACTACAAGGTGTTAATCAGAAAATTAAAAAGTCTTGAAAGAAATTCCATCCTACTGTTACTTATCTAGAAAGTGATAGCTAGCAACAGACTATTTTTATAAAAAGTTGCTTCAAATACACCTTAATGTTAAAATAACAGCACAAAAACAAAAATAATTTTATATATAGGAACCCTCATGAGAATGGGAGTTGATCAGGGATTTTTATACATCTACAATATTTTTTGGCTTCTTTCATCATTTCTGTACTCCTCATCAGGAACTTTACCAATTACACTTCTATTTGTTGCTATATGTTTTATATTCCACTTTGTTTTAGAAACAAATGATAACAAATGACATGTGCCACTAGAAGTATGTACAGGTTGATTTTGTCAGCAAACCAGGTTTAGGGTAAATGAATAATAGAACTGAAGTTCACTTTAAAGTTATATTCAAATTTTACCCCATTGTTAATCTTCAAATTATAGAATTGTCTGAGAATTATGTATCACTTAATATTTAGAGTGTGATATTCTTAAGTTACTAAGCTATTTATGAGAAAACTGCTTTATTTAAAGAAAATCAACTCTTAAACCCATGCACAAAATTAGACTCAAATCCATTTTTTGTTACTGATCTTAAGGAGAGTGAGTATATTTGATGATACCAGAAAGTTGCTAATTATTACCCCCAATTCTTCAACAAAATATTCAGAGCAAGTAACTAATATTTAAAATATATCATTTCAGATTACAGTTACTTTATCATATGACACACTTGTAGTGAACATCAATTATATCTGCACACAGGAAATTTCTTTTCATTCTATTCCCATGCAGTGCATGCAGCTAAATACAGTTTGTGAAAAGCAACCAGCTTTACAATGCTTAGCACTTAGAGTTCAGTAAGTTCAAAGACATAAAACTGTTAATAGGAAAGGTGGTTAGCTGTGGAAAAAGAGGACCTGGCAAAAAATTCATCATAAGGAAAAAGTAAAATAATGAAGGAACATACTGAATTACCTCATTATTCTATCACCTATTGTTGTTCCTCTGATATTAAATCTATTGAAGGGAACACAATAACTAAAGTCACTCACAAAGACTTCAAAGAATCAAATATTTAAAGCATTAAGGCCACTACTGTTATCATTAATCATCTAAATCTAAAAAACTTTTGTTTCTCTTTGTGATTTATGGTATTATGTGAGAATATGTCATTCAACTAAATGTGTATGAGGCAATTAAGGAAACAGAAACACCCACTGAAGACAGATTAGAAGGAAAACATTGCACTTAACCCCTTTAATCTTTTAAGTAGACTAGAACCTGACCCTGTTAGAAACTATAGGGAACTGCACAGATTCCTGTTATCAATACCATCCACTAGAACACCTACATTAGCTTCCCAGGGCTGAGCTGCTCTTTGGGAACTAAATAATTAAGACCTGAGCTGACTCATTTGTCCTAACCATAAGACTATATAATGAGCAAGCAAAGAATAACAGCTTTCAACTCCCTAGGAGTTCAATTCTTTCTCTATGATTACTCTTTTTCTCTGCAATCTTAATAAAGAATAAACTTGAATCATTAGAAATATTGTAAAAGCAATTATAATGATGACTAAATAGATAGTAGCAAATTTATAGTATACAAAGAATTTTGACTTTAAAAATGAAGGCCATATCCACAGAATCCAGAGTAGGTAAATGGAACCAAATTTCTATGCAACTAAGAAAAGCTTTTAGGAAGTTCCCATTGTGGCTCAGCGGTTAATGAACCCAACTAGTATCTATGAAAATTCGGATTCTCGATTCTTGGTCTTGCTCAGTGGGTTAAGGATCTGGCGTTGCCTTGAGCTGTGGTGTAGGTTGCAGATGCGGCTTAAATCCCGCGTTGCTGTGGCTGTGGCTTAGGCCGGCAGCTACAACTCCAACTTGACCCTTAGCCCGGGAACCTCCATGTGCTGCAGGTAAGGCCCTAAAAAGACACCCTCCCCACCCCCACCCCCCAAAAAAAACCAAGAAATGCTTTTTAAAATAGAGTAACAAGCAATACAGGGGTAATGTCTTTAATCTTTAAAGAAACAATCTTTAGAGCATCTTAATTGAGTCTATAACTAAAAATCATTCAAAACTATGTGATAACTTATTTTGGAAGCTTACTTAGATATGTCTTTTTTTCCAGAGAGCAAAAAACTTGGATTTGGCAAGAGAACGATATATCAGCCAAGCCATCATACCATGGATTTGGCGCTGTGAAAACAGTTTACATGAAGATCATCTAAATAAAAAAATATGATCACTTTTCTCTCATTTCAAGGGCCACTGTTTATGTTTTAAGTCTAATACATAAAATCACTAAGGGAGAGTGTTCCTTGGTGGCCTGGCAGGTAAGGACTCAGCATCGTCACTGCTGTTGTTTGGATTACTGCTGTGGCTCAGGTTCGATCCCAGGCCCAGGAACTTCCAGATGCCGTGGGCATTGCCAAAAAAAAAAAAAAAATCGCTAAGGGATAGACATACTACTTTTATTTTTGTTTTTAATACCACATTAGAAAGTATATATTTGACTAATTATCTCTTTCTTCAATTTAGTTTCCATTTAATATTCTGTGCTCCTGCTATAGACAAAGTTAAAGGGGACCAAATATGTGGTGATTTACTGATTTCATTGTTTTAAACTCTGGTTATCTGTCAGTAGAGGTACTTTACCATACACTATAGCTTGGTTTCTTGCTCTAAGACCAATTTGCTATAAAACAGGGATCACCAAACTACAGTTCGTGGGCAAAATCTGGCCAGCTGCCTGTTTTTATAATGGCCCATAGGCAAAGAACAATTTTTGTTTGTAAATGGTTATATTTTAAATGATTATATAAATGCCTATAAAATACCTTTCATTTTGCTTCTTTGGCCAGCAAAGCCTAAAATATTCACTATCTGGCTTTTTAGGGAAAAAGTCTGCTGACCTCTGCAACAGAGTCCCAGTTATATTTATACCAAGACAAGCTATAGTTAATGAGAAGAGCATTCTATTTTGAAACATCTATGTTTATTTTCTAAGACATTTCCTTCTCATGCTTGATCTCAGCCCAGAAGTGAAAACCTGAGTCATATTTATTTACTCAAATTATAAGGATGCAAATCTATTAAAAAGTCATAGGAGCTCCCATCATGGCTCAGCAGTAATGAACCCGACTAGTCTTTATGAGGATGGGGGTTTGATCCCTGGCCTCGCTCAGTGGATTAAGGATCTGGCATTGCTGTGAGCTATGGTAGGTTGCAGACATGGCTCGGACCATGCATTACTGTGGCTGTGACATAGGCCTGTTAGCTATAGCTCTGATTCAACCCCTAGCCTGGGAACTCCCTTATACTATGGGTGTGGCCATAAAAAAAAAGACAAAAAATAAAAAAGTAAATAAAAAGTCATAACTTTGCATTACAAAGAACTGTTTTGATATTTTTACTAAATCTGTGTCAAAAATGGCTTAGCCATAAACTTTTTAGGTTTCATTAATAAAAATTAAATGTGGGGCAAAAAAGTTACGAGATCCACTGTATAATTCCTTATACAATTAAAGTACAGATCTAAGTACAGACTTTTACTATCTTAATTTTGGGACCATTCCTCTGACATATCAAACTAATCTAGGTTTCTAAAATGGTGACAAGGGCAGGGGGTGGGGGAGCTTTAAGATATGCATCCTTTTAGTTGGGCATTTCATCCAAGTGTGAAATGTATCCTTAGATTCTAAGAACCAAATGGTATGATTTTTTTATAACAGAGCTTTGGAATTCTTTGTCCCTTTGGAAATAGAAATTCTCAAAAACCATATCCCTACTTACAAGCTGGTAGATGATTCTTTTCAGGTTCTTAGGAAGCAAAATTTCTTAAAACTTTCTCTTTAGATTAAAAGTCAACATACCTATTCCTCCAAAATTTAGAAGATAAATGGGCAGTTATCTCAAGTAAGAAGAGCCTTTAGAAAGGTACAGAAAAGTATACTTTGCATAGATAGTTCATGATTTAATGAATATGGTGCTAAGGAAGTTAAAACTATCAAAATTACTTAACAAAAATCAGAAGGAAGATTTTCCATTATTTATAATTTTTTGGTAAATAGCTAGGAAAAAATAATGCAAATTTAAAAGGAAAACTTGATATAATTGTGAAGTAGTCTATAATCACTTTAGTATTACCTCAATATGTATAATTTGGTGTGTGTATGTATATATATAAAATATTATATTTAATTTCACATATTTACTGTTTTCCATATTCTTATAAATGGCTTGTGTATTTGTCCTCTCTTCTTCAATAAATTAGTTTTCTCAAAGGAAGGAATTATATTATTCTTCTGTTACTCTTAAGTTTACTACTATGTCCCACAGAATGAAACACGACAATATACAGAATGAACTAAACTGAGTATAAAGAATATTGAATAATATTTAGTTAAAAAAAAAAAAGCAGGGAAGCAAATGCAGACTCAGAGGTGGCTTCAAATCTGGCTCTAACCATGAGCACATGAATTTGAGTCCATGTGTGAAATAGGGTCACTTCCAGGCTGCGGCCCCTGATTATCCCACCTCCAAAAGATTCTGCTAGTTTAGTTCAGCACTGGGTTTCTTGGGTCATTAAGGCTATCAGAGGCCACTTTTGTGGCAGATCCAAACCTCAGGAACCCTTAAAACATATAAATCATCTAAGTATTATGAAAATGATAATGCTCAATCAAAAGATCCTCTAGTTTCTAGTAAGACAGCCAAAATAAAAACAATATGCTGAAAGATGTTCTGGATTCTCTAGGACCCGCCCTCTCCCAAAATCCTCCTTTCTCATTCATGTTTTACTACTGTGTGTAAAAAAAAAAAAATCTCCTTTGGTCTAGAATATAAAAAACCCCTCCTAAGCACCTCAGTTTCCTCAGCTATAAAGCAGACTAGGTGTAAGTGTTAAATAATTGGCCTGACTAGAAGCGGTAAATAATTATGATTTTTTTACAAGTGTCTATATTATTTTCTAGATATATACGATTTCTTATTTAAACAAACAGATCTGGTAAGTGACATGATGCTTTTTACTAGAAAGTGGATACTTAAATTATATTTTCAATTATGACCTTGTATGCTTTTTAGCTACGTAAGTACAGAAAAAAACAGGGACATATGTTTGCTTATATACTTAGAAAGCCATAAATGTACAAGCTTAAAATAATTATAGATGTTAGCTCTCCACCCTTGGTTTTAGAAACCATCAATTTGATTTTCAAATTGTGCCAATCTTATCTGCATATATCAAGTGGTGATAATACTCTAAAGGACTCACTCTGGATATAGAAAAAAATGACATTATGTTTTACTTATCCAAAATACATACTAAGAATATTGAAGCCAATGTGTGGCAGGTAAAGAGAAGATGTTTAATCTCTAAATACAAAGATAGGCAAAGATTACTTCCTCTACATTTGAAAACAGAGTCACTGCAAAGTAAACACCTTGACCAAGTATGACTAAAGGAATGTATGTAATTTTTTTTTTTTGGCCACCCCATGGCATATGGAGTTCCCACGCTAGGTATCAGATCTAAGCCACAGTTGTGACCTAAGCTGCAGCTGCAGCCACACCAGGTCCTTAATCCACTGTGCCAGGCCAAGGATTGAACCTTTGTCCCAATACTCCCAAAATGTACCTGATCCTGTTATGCCACAGTGGGAATTCTTACCTTTTTATAGTTAAGAAAAAACAATTTCACTGAACTGCTAGCTATAGTTCAGGAATTCTGCTTGTCCTCTGTTAGTCTTTATCCCTAGAGCTATTCTTACTGTAATTTCTTTTTAAGTCTAAGTAGCTACAGAGAATATCTTGGTTGCTTAATAAAGCTATCATTTATTCAGTGCTTCCAATTTGGACAGGTCTTAATTGGGATTTTTTTCCTAAATTCTGACAATAATTCTAGATAATCATAACCTGAGTTTTACACATAAGGGAACTGAAAGAGATATTAAGTAATGAGATATTAAGAGAATGTGATGTGAATGACTAAACAGCTGGTAAAGGGTAAAACCAGAATCCAAGTCATTATGACCGTGATTATTACATAATCTTGCCATTCTTTAATGGTAAATTAATCTTTTCCTTCTTTTTTTCACTTGACAGAAATATCAAAATATTTCATAAATAGCCAGTTTATTGAGCATAAAAGTAAGTGAGGGATTTCCTGCTGTGGCTCAGTGGTAACAACCCAACTAGTATCCATGAGGTTGTGGGTTTGATCCCTGTCCTCACTCAGTGGGTTAAGGATCTGGCATTGCCCTGAGCTGTGGTGTATAACACAGACGTGGCTAGGATCCCGAGTTGCTGACGCTATCGCATAGGTCAGCAGCTGCAGCTCAGATTTGACCCCTAGCCTGGGAACTTCTGTATACCATGGGTGTGTCTCTAAAAAGCACGAAAGAAAGAAAGAAAGAAAGGAAGGAAGGAAGGAAGGAAGGAGTGAAATGGTTCTTCACACCTGTGTAAACATTTTAAAGATAAAATCTGATTCTTTGGAAGAGGACATAACAAAATGAGATATGATGGCACTAGACACAAATTGTAGAAATAGTTTTAGAAAAGTATGGAATGCACTATACTTTAAAAGATTTACTTTACTAAAAAATTAAATATATCCTTATGAATATATGAAATGAAAAATGGAAAAAGTATATGAATATGTTAGCAATTTAATTTTATTATAGTTATAATATTTGTTATTTGCTGTGATTTTTCATTTTTGAAACTAAGTTGTTCAGTTTAGTAGAAATCAAAGAAAAACATGTCAAAGAGAGAACTACTATTAACACCACCTGAATCCAGCGTCACAAGAAAAGCACAAAAATTGAACACTAAAAAAAAAAAACCACTCAAAACTGGTAAAGGCCAGGGTGTCTACAGGACAATCTGACAACTAAATATAACCCTAACTTTATAACCTGTTGGTCATTCTTAACATTCCTTCTTCTTGATCTATAAATTGAGGAACAAGCCTTAGAGCTGAAGATACAGAACAAGGAGACTTTTTTTCTCCTCTTAAAGCACAATTTTCTCAAAGAATGTAATATGTGGGACCATTTACAGTTTAGAAAATTCTGTGAGTTTATACGACTGAAAACACCCTTAGAGGAAGTAAGGGTCAAAAACAGACTCCTTTAATGTGACCTGAAACAAAACCCTGTGAATTATATTTTTTATAGTTCATGTTGATTAAAAATTTACCAACCTATCACCAGGTGCTGCTCGATACCTTGCCCCTGGGATCAGGACTGGGTCATCATCACTGTCATCTGTGTCCTGGAGAGCAGAGTCTCTGGCCAATGTTTCCTCCTGAGCTGAAGGTCCAACGGCTTCGGTTTGTGCCTGAGGTTCAGGATGGCTGGTAGCACTTTCGGTGCTAGTTTGATCTGAAGTTCCTGGTTCCTTGTCTTGTTCAGACAAAGTGGATTCTTCTGGAACCCCACAAGGGCCATCAAGATTGAAGTCATTCCTTTCTCCTGAGCCAGAACCCAATGTCTCAGAAGTAAGTTTATCTGATTGTGCTGTTGGAAAACAAAGTAACAATTGGTTACTTCGGCAACACTAATTATTTAATCTAGTTTTAGAGCTGACAAAGACATTTTTTAAGATAAAGTCTAGATGGAGAAGAAAATTCCACAACACATCTATTTGGAAATGATCTTAGCTCTGGAGAGACTAACACAGATTAAGACTTATTATTTTCCTATGAATTACCTAAAGAGACCAAGACAACTCACCTATATCTATATGGTTCTGTACTGTGTTTTCTGCAGATGTACCCTCCTGAAGTGTCACATCCTCTGATGATTGTTCAAGAGATTCTGGGAATTAAACCAAATTATCATTAAATCCTAAATTTGAGGAAAATAAATACCAATTTAATACTCCAGTTTTCCTATGTATAAGCAGTTCTTAACCCCTTTTGGGTCACAGACACTTTTGACACTCACATAGGAGCGGAACCTCCCCGTCACCACTCCTTCCCCCAAGGTAAACACTCTGTATGTGCACACACAATTGTACAAACACTATCAGGGAAAGACGTGCAATTGTGCCCACGCCCCTTCCCAAAGCCTATCAAAGCATGGACCTTCATGAACTCTATATGAAGAACCTCTGCTTTAGATTATCCCTCACAACTGACATTCCTTAATCTTGCTTTTTTTCCCTAATCTTCATAAAATCTAAACTTAAAACTGAGTATTTTTCTGCCCCTTTATCATGCACTTGTTCTAATTTGAACTATCATCAACAAATAGTAAAGCTGACCCCACCATAAATTCTGTCAGGCCATTGAAAATACTTATTTTGGGATTTAATTTCAAGACGTGTGAAGGATCAGTATTTTTGTTCCTACCTGGACATCTGCTTACCAGACAGTTGTTTTACATACATTTAAATTCCTGTAAACTAAAAAAAAAAGGAGTTCCCATCGTGGTGCAGCAGAAACGAATCCGATGAGGAACCATGAGATTACAGGTTCAATCCCTGGCCTCACTCAGTGGGTTAAGGACCTGGCATTGCAGTGAGCTGTGATGTAGGTCACAGACACAGCTTGGATCTGCTGTTGCTGTGGCTCTGGTGCAGGCCGGTGGCTACAGTTCCGATTGGACCCCTACCCTGGGGAACCTCCATATGCAGCAGGTACAGCCCTAAAAAGACAAAAATAAATAAATAAACAAATTCCTATAAACTCTGTTATAATGAGGCATCTATCCATTTAATGAAAAAGAATCCATTTATTCCTCTTTTTTTTTTGGTCTTTTGTCCTTTTAGGGCCACACCCACGGTATATGGAGGTTCCCAGGCTAGAGGTCGAATTGGACCTGTTGCCGCCAGCCTACACCAGAGCCACAGCAACGCCAGATCTGAGCCGCATCTGCGACCTACACACAGCTCACGGCAAGGCAACACCAAATCCTTAACCCACTGAGCAAGGCCAGGGATTGAACCTGCAACCTTATGGTTCCTAGTTGGATTCGTTTCTGCAGCACCATGACAGGAACTCCATATTCCTTCATTTTCAAGTAATTTTTGAAAATCTACTGTGTTTTAGGCTGTCCTAGCCCCTAAATTTCATATGATTGCATAAAAATATTCTACAAAAGGGTTCTAAAAACATTCCCTAAATGGCATTTCCTGTAAGAAATAGGATTCATTCATAGCCTGTTCAGATTTTATTCCTTTTTTCCCCTCCATAAACCACCTATACTCTGAAAAAAAAATCAAGACAGATACTCTGGATTTCACTGCTAGGTATAAAAATGCTAAGGATAATTTGAACCAACATTTACATCTCACATATGTTCAGTACGATGACAATCTATCTTGGTAATTGCGTCCACAGAGAGGAACTGTGCTTCACTGTGATGTCCTATCTTAAATGCTTAAGGTCCTCACCTTTTGCATTTTCTGTTTGCTTATTAATAACAATGACTGTACTACTGGGGCAAAACTAATCTACTAAAAACAGGAAACAAAATTGCAGCACTGAGGTAACAGAAAATTAAGTAAACATCCAACACTGGGTTTTGTAATGACAAAAGCAAAATAACACCTTACTTATTTCAGTCTCTCCTTCTGGTGGTTGCATTGAACTCTGTGGGACCAAGGATTCCTCCTGATCCTCAGCTTTGCAGTGGCTTCCATTTCCTCTAGAACTTGAGGCAGTACTGCTCCTACCATCAAGACAAGATAAGTGATTCCATCAAGATGTTAATAAACATAAACTTAGGGTAATTTTATATTTTACAACTAGAGAAGTTGATAAAAAAAATTCAGACTACAAATAAAATATTTCATATGACTTATTATTTTAATAGTACCTGCAAAACATCACATAAAATCAAGGTGATTATTCTAATCCACTATAATCTTTTAAAAAGATTTAAAAACTTTAAGGATCACTTCTTCATTGTTTTGATGCTTTTATGATCTGGTACATATTTCTACAAGTCTCTCAACTGAATTTTAACTTAATCACATAATCTCTCTTCTCTTCTATGGTAGAGATGGTTCACCATATCCAAATCCTTAATTAATTTACAGGCTTTGAGCACATGCCCTTTTAGACTTTGTTGTTCTAGGCTACTTTTAAATTAATACTTGAAAAGAGGCCTGGAAATTTCTTAGGTCTTTGAACACAGTATGTGGATCACTGCCTGTTCTAGATAGTTGTTCAGATATGGCAAGTGATTGAGCACCACAGTTTTGTAGAAGAGAATAATGTTTTCTGTTTTAGTTTTAATACCTACCTGATGATGACCATAATTATGCTAGAATTTATGGCTAAAACAGAATCCCAGACCAATTTAAATAATTTTCAATGAACACTATGTGACAAATCATGACATATGTGTAAGAAGGAGACTGTTTGGGAAAGAAAATAGAGGAAAATGTATAACAATCTGACTAAGGTTAAAATTAAATTCACAGAAATCCAACAATTTCTTAAATTTAGTAGATGTGAACAAGAAAAAGAAACTGAACAGTTACAGTAACTTAAAAAACATTAATTATAGACAAAGAGCAGTGACTCAATAAACAACTCAAATTATCATGGAGTTTTTGCCCAACTTTTATAAAAACTCTTTTATGCTAATTGCAGAAGTCAATTTGACTTTTTTTTAAAAGGGCAAACATATCTAATATGCTTTTTAAAAGACTGTATATCTACATGGGTATATATGCAGAGAAAAATGTCAGAAAGCACATTCACCAACATTAAGTGTCATCTCAGTAGGACTACTGCAAGTGAATTTTTTCATATTTTTCTCTAGATTCTGATATATATATATATTTTTGCAATGAACATGTGTTTCTTTTTAACCAGAAATAATGTATAGCAATTTTGGTAAAGAGAAGCCAATGTGATAAATAAATCTTTTTTTCCACTGAGAAAGCTATAACACAGGTTTAAATGAAATGTGCAATGTATAATAGTTATGGTAATTAAAACATTAGGGCACTGATGTAGGAACAGAGAGTCATTAGTGGCAAAGACAAAGTAATCAAGTAAATACATTAAGCATGTGTTAACATGGCATTTCAAATCACAGATAAATAACTACATTGTTTGATAAATAGTACTGGGACAAAGGAAAAGCCATGTGGAAAAATAAACTATAAGCTCTACATCATACCTCATGGTAAAATAAACTGTAAAAGGATCAAACATGTATTTTTGATATAAAAATCACAGAACCGTAAGTGGAAAATAAGAAGAAATCTTCCCCTAATCCTGGGAAGGACAAGGAGCATGAGCTCACAGGCTGAAATCATAAAGTAAAACTACTGTAAGTAAAGTGAAAGACAACAAAACTGAGAAAAATATCTGGAGCAAATGAAAGACAAATGGTATTATCTCACTCAATTCTATTTTTTTTCTCTCACTCAATTCTATAATAAATAACTCTTACAAATCAATAAGAAAAAGATAAACACCACAGTAAAAAACTGGGTAAAGGATTTGAAAGGCAATTTACAAAAAATTACAGTTGTAGCTAACAATTAATTAAAGCCTATCATGTACCAGTCAATGTGCTAAGTGCATGTACTTTTCCTGCATGTTCTCATCTTCCCAACAAATCTTTGAAGTAGCTTCTATTAAATATGCCCATTTTCAGATGAGAAAACTGAGATTTAGAAAGGTTTAACAGCTGGTCAAGTTCAGAGTCCAAACTCTTGGTCAGGGTGTTCTATTGCCTTATCTATCATCAGAGAAATTAAAAAAAAAAGACACCATACTAGCATAGATGACAGAAGACTGCATACCTTTTTGAATATTTTTAACAAAAATACAGAATACTTTTGCAATCAGAAAAAAAAGCTAATTACTTTTCTGATAAAGAAATAAACTAGTGAAAAGAGAATGTAATTCATGGTCAATTTTTAAAGAAAGAAAAGTGGCATTCAAAAGAAGAGTGGGACTAAAGATTTTGGTCAAAAAAATGCTCAGATGAGATTCTTTATAAGAAATCAGCCCCTCTGTGCGGAAACATGAGAATAGAAAAGATAATAATAATGGCAATCTTCTCTGATCTTAAATTATGTATTAAGAAAAATGGCCATAGATGTCATGATTTTTAGAAGATGAGGTCAATTACTAGAGTAAATAAAGAAATTCTAATAACTGTACCTTCAAATACATATATCCAGAATCCAATCTCTTCTACTGTCTCCACTGCTCCCATTCTGGTCCAAGACAACACTACCTCTCAAGTTGCTTACTGCCAACGCCTTTTAACTGGTTTCCTGGCTTCTACCTAAGGCCTATTCTCTACACAGCAATTAGAGATATGCTTTATCATTTTAAAGATCCTCCTCACTTACCTGGTTGATCTTATCTGCTACAACTCTCTTCTTTGGTCACTGAACTCCAGTTTTGTGGGGTTTTTTTTTAAGATGCTTGAATATATTAAGACTGCTTCTACTTCAGAGTCTTTGTACTGGCTTTCTGCCTAGAATGCTCTTCCCCAAAATATATGTGGACTTCACTTCTTACCCTTCAAATTGTTCAAATGTCATCTTCTCAACAATGCCTAACACTTCCCTAGGCTTCCCAATCATCCACTCTATTTTCCTCCATAGCACTGAATACCAGCTAACATACTACACAATTTACTTATTTATTATGTTTACTGTCTGTCTCCCCCACCTAGAATGAAAGCTCAGATGGGGCAGGGATTGTCTACTTTTTTTTTCACTGATATATTCTCAGTGTCTTGGACAGTCTTTGGAACATACAATGTATTCAATAATATTTGAAAATCCTCTTTAATCAAAGATTTTAATATAAAAAACACACAGAAACACAAATGAAAACCAGTGAATTGGAATAAATACCATATATCAACATATAATTAATTATATATTAATAAACAATATATAACTGTATCATATATTATTTATATATGACATATTATATATTATACTAACATATAATATATAATAATATACAATTAGGTATGTTAATATATTAATTATACAGAAAAATTAATATATTACTTAAGTGATTAATATAATCACCATATATTAATCACACATTAGTATATAATTAATTATATATTAAGATGGATTATATTATCTATATATTAGTATAATAACAGTAACAAATACAAAATTTAAAGAATTTTGCAAAGAATTTAAGAAGCTCACATAACTATACTTTTTAATGTAAGATTTGCCTAGATTAGTGAGCAATAAACATAATCATAAGTGTCATTAAATCTATTCAACCATTAAATAAATATAAGGTTTAAGCACACTAGTAATCAAATAAAAATAATTTTTTAAAAAGTCAGTATATTAAACACTGGCCTGGAGACAGAAAAATGTATACCTTAATATGCTGTTAAGAGAAATGTAATGACAGATGATCTTTTTGAAAGTTAATTTTATAGTATCTTTTGACCTAAATATAGTTTATTTCTGGAAAGATATCCAAAATCAATAATCTTATTTTATTTTATTTTTTTAAGGGCCGCACCTGCGGCGTATGGAAGTTCCCAGGCTAGGGGTTGAATCAGAGTTGCAGCTGCCGGCCTACACCACAGCCACAGCTACATAGGATCTGAGCCACATCTGTGACCTACACCACAGCTCACAACAATGCCAGATCCTTAACCCATTGAGCAAGGCCAGAGATCGAACCTGCATCCTCAGAGATACTAGTCAGGTTCATTAACCCTGAGCCATGATGGAACTCCCCAAATCAATAATCTTAAATGTAAGAAAAAGCTTGTAAACAAAGATATTCACCGTAGTCTTATTTGGTAAGAATAAATAAATAAATTCACTGCCTAATTAAAGGGAAGTGGTTAAGTAAAAAACTATGGTATATTCACTTGATGGAATCTTTTATACAGCTGGTAAAATAATATCTATGAAAACTAAGGAGTAATGTGGGAACATTTATTATAAAGTTAACTCAAATAAATGCAGGGGAGAATTGAATATATTTGGTATGATTAAAATCATATTTTAAAACTCAAACCAAAAATATTACGTATATATACACATACACACACTGTACACATAGGACCAAGACTGCAAAAAGCTGCAAAATGTTAGCTTTATTAATTTTTGCACTAATAGTCTATAGGTGATTATTTTTATCTTTTGTATTTTCTATCAGAAGAAATATCACAGGACCAGCAATATCAGTATCACCTGGGAAGTTTCTAGAAATGCAAAGTCTCAGACCCCACCTCAACTCTGACAGTGGGGTCTAGTAATCTGTGTTTTAACAAGCTCCCCAAGTGATCCTGAAGCACACTAAAGTTTGAGAATCAATGCGTCATTGCAAAACAAAAGATAAAGATGATGAAGTGCTAACAGTAATATCTAATACAATCCTACAAAATGGCTAAGAACATCTTTACAAAAATATTAACTTACCATTCATCTGTAAAGTTCAGTTTTATTGTGCTTGTAGTTGTTCCTTCTGTGCTGTAGTGCAAACTTAAAACTGGTTCACCTGTCCCTGGTTTGGGGCTCAGCTTTTCATTATTGTTATCTGAAAATTGTGTTTAAAACATTTGAAAAAAGTCTCTGAAACCAATAAAAAGATGACATTTCCTAAAATTTTAAAACTTAAATTAGGTTGTCCTTGTCATAATTCTTTGTCACATCTGCTATGGTTCTCACTTAAAATTCCAAAGCAAGTGTTATAGAAACACTCCATATTGCAAAGTGGCACTGCATCAAATTCTGGTTTTGTGTACATGACTCCCTTTGATTTAGATGGAAATCACACACATTTGAGAACCATGTTAGGGAATCAAAGAATATTAACATGCAATGACATACTTTATAAACTGGTACTTTTATTTAATGGAATGCTCAGGATTTTATTTTTCAGTTGCTAGAGTATCAAGAATGACTAACACTGGCACCTTCGGAAACACTGAGAAGAAATAAGGGCTCCAAAAGAAGCCATTTGGTAAAAACTCTGCTGCAATGAAATGCTATCATATTCTTTCTGTTCTTTTGAATTCATAGACTATAATCTAGGGAGGGACTACAGCCTGTACTCTATTGGGAAGGCGGCAGAGAAGAAAATTTATTATGCTGTGTTATTTTCTAAAACTCTTTTTGTTATTAAGATCACATGTTTTGGTATAGTCCATCTTCTCCCCCTGACTCACCTTGCAAAAAAATCTGTTTTCTAAATTATGGAAATGGCAATACCACCTTAAGAGTCCACAAATGATGTCCACAATATATATCCATCTCAACATACAAAATCTTTGCCAAATGGCAAATAAAACCAAGAAACTCTACAGAAATTGATACAGAATACTTTAAAGTCACCTCTCCCTTCCCCCACAAAATGAGAACATGGATATCCAAAGATAAAATTTAACAGGACTTTAAAGGTTTTCCTTTTTATGATGAGTAACAGCTTAGGGGAACATTAAAATGTATAGGGAATAAAAACTGCTTAATAATCAAACATGTAACATTTCTGCCAGTTGCTTACAGAAAGAAAACTTCTGTGACATAATTGCTTTCTGGATACAAGTTCAAGGACTTGATATACTACTACTAAAAATAAGATTTCTGTCTAGAAAACAGTAACAACAAAAGCAGTAATAACTTAATAAAATCAAAATTACTCAGGATTTTTGGTTATTAGATTTACTTTATATTGCAATGAAGGATTTAATTCTTTCTGCATTCCTCTTGAAGACACTGGAGCACTTATTAAAAGAGAATCTGATAGAATCTCTGCTCCAGCTTTTATCCTGTGAGAGGAGAATTAATAAGACTTAAAAATACAGAACTATAGCAGAAAGGAAAAAAGATTCTCTCCGAGAGATGAGAGGCCAAGCTGATAAAACTCAGGAGCACCAATTCTTATGTCTTTACTTCTAACTCATGAGAAATCTCCTATAAGATTAATTTGAGGGGAAAAAAAGTGGGTATCAATTATAAAGCTGCCCTATTAAATGGTAAAGTCACTTTGTTTCTGTATTACTGTTGTTATGTCTATGTTCTTGATATAAACAGCCGCTGGAAAAAAAAATTAACAATCCATTACAATTTTCAAAGATTCAGTATTATAATCAATGTTTCAGAGGACATATTTTACCAAATGGGATTCTGATAAAATAAATGAATTAATAGATCTTTAGCTTACATAAAATTATCAAGAATGGGACTTTTAAAATATCTATCCTACCCTTGCCAGTCTTTGAAAACTTTGCTATTACTCATTTGTTCACATATAGTTTTCCCTTATTTTTTAGTTATGTTGCTGAAACTTCTGTCCCACTGCTGCCAAAATCATAGTCATCCTTAGGAATCTGCAGTTGGTGGAGACAAACAGCTGAAATATTCGATGACCAAAGAAACTAAGAGGTAACACTGGGACTACTTCTTTCATTATTTCTCACAACATTTTATAAAGTGCCTTGCTACTTATTTTCTTTTAAAGTAAAGAAGGAATAAAAAACAAAAGCAGGCCTGAGAGAATTGGAGGACTGAATTTCTTAGATCTACCTTGGTCAGGAGTTTAAGTTTTAAGAAGCCATTTAAATGTTGTATCTTGGAGAAAGCTATAGATATCTGCATGCTATGACTATAGGAATATAATAGACAAAGGGCTTTGAGTAGACAAAGATCTAAGAGATCAGAATGGAGTAGAAAACATCTACCAACCTCCAAGGGCATTCCCAAACTCCAAAAGCAAGAAGCTTCCTGAGAGGATCAATGTTAATTAAAACCTTCTTCCTAGGTAATCTACCACCAAATTATTATTTAACCTCTCTTTAATATAATCTACATGTTGTAAAGCATGTAAAACACAGCAGCATTCATTTAATTTATAAATTAACTATAGTTGATAGAATTTGTTCATTTAAGTTGTCAATGAAGTCACTGGCCTCGAGTAGAATTGGCCCATCACTATATTTCTGTTAGCTACAAAAACTTCAGGCCCCCAAGTCCATCTATTTCCTTGCAGACTGCACATAAATAATGTCTCTGGCAGAAACACAATACTGTGTAGAACCTGGTTTCTTGAGGTATTAATGGGAGATTTTTTTTTTTATTAAATGTGAGGTTTACAATTCATTTCCTAGTCTTGTTCAATTCTACTCTTCCTAGCTTAATACTCTTCTTCTTGATCATATACTACCTGTCAAACTGAACTGTCTCAGAAATGTAGATCCTTGGCTTACTGGCAAATTAATTAACAAACTGAGTCCGATAAATGCTTATTTTTAGCTAAAAAGGTCTACAAAAATCTACTTTAAAGAACTAAAAAATTACAGAGTTCCCTCTGTGGTGCAATGGGATCAGTGGCATCTCTGGAGCCCTGGGATAGTTTCAATCCCTGGCCTGACAAAACAGGCTAAGGATCTATCTGGTGTTGCCATGGCTGTGGCATAGATTGCAACTGTGGCTTGGATCTGATTCCTGGCCGGGAAACTCTATATGCTTCAGAACAGCCCAAAAAAGGAAAGAAAAAAAAAAGAAAGGAAAGGAAAGGAGAGAGGAAGGGAGGGAAGAAAGACAGAGAGAGAGAGAGAGAGGAAAGAGAGAGAGGAAAGAGGGAAAGAGAGAGAGAGAGAGGGAGGGAGGGAGAGAGAGAGAGAGAGAGAGAGAGAGAAAGAAAGAAAGAACGAACGAACGAAAAGAAAGAAGAAGGAAGGAAGGAAGGAAGGAAGGAAGGAAGGAAGGAAGAAAGAAAGAAAGAAAGAAAGAAAGAAAGAAAGAAAGAAAGAAAGAAAGAAAGAGAAAGAAAGAGAGAAAGAAAGGAAGAAAGAGGGTGTTCCGGTCATGGCACAGTGGAAACGAGTCTGACTAGGAACCATGAAGTTGCAGGTTCGATCCCCAGCCTCACTCAGTGGGTTAAGGATCCGGTGTCCTTGTCATGAGCTGTGGTATAGGTGGTAGATGCAGCTCAGATCTGGTGGTGTTGTGGCCCTGGCATAAGCTGGCAGCTACAGCTCCAATTCGACCCCTAGCCTGAGAACCTCTTCCACATGCCACAGGTGTAGCCTTAAAAAGACAAAGGAAGAAAGGAAGGAAGGAAAATTTTAAACATATTTGTTTTATTTTTACTTTATTTGAAAAAATACTTGTAACCATTTTAATTTTCCCTAACTTGTTCTATGTGTTAAAAGCTGGATCAGCAAACACATTCTAAAAACTATATTATTCAAAGCCTTACCTCATAATGCACAAAAATATATCACTGAAATATATTGCTTAACAAGTAGAGAGTTTAAGAGCACTGAGATTTTAGAAAACCCAATCATTGACTTTATATAGAAAGCACCATCATGATAGTAACTAAAATTTATTAAGCATTGCTATGTCCTAGGATATATTAAGTATCCTTTGTAAAACCATATTACTATCTCTATTTTATATATGAGGAAACTGATGATAGATTCTTTATCTCTAGTTACCTAAGTCTCTTTCTATATAAAGATCCTACTTAATACACTATCTTGGAAATAACTTGAATCTAAAGTAGAAAATAAGATGGCTTGAATGACTTTTAATTAAGAAATATCAATTGTTGGTATTGTTATTTCTCAGAAATGATGCATAAGTCATATCAGCAACTTTAATATAACTGAGCGACGTTCTGGTAGCTCTGGTAGCAAACCGTTACTTTGGTACCAGAGTATTGGAAACTATGCTCTATCTTTTCAGGACAGATCGAACTGCTTCTTCTCCCTCTCAAAAACACTGCAGGGGTCTAAAATTAACTGTCATGCACTCAGCCCAATGCAGTGTAGCGGGGGGGGGGGGGGGGGGGGGATCACTTTTAACTTGTTTGACACTGCTAGTTTTTAAAAATGCATTCATATTGCTTTGTAATTTAACTATTAAGAATAACTAATGATGCTAGTAGCTTAGAGTGGCCTCGATCTAGACAAACTATCACCTATTTAAAACACATGCTTCATGATGGAGGCTAATGTGAGAAAAAGAGTGTATATATCTGTGTGTGACTGGGTCAATTTGCTGTACAGTAAAAAATTGATAGAACACTGTAAATCAATTATAATAGAAAAACAAAAATCATTATAAAAAGTAAAACATGCTTCAGAAGCACAGACATAATCACATAAAAATCAAGTCAATATATTGTAAAAGACTTTTGTTTTTCAGATTTGGAAGTCAAGAGTCAATAACATGAGATTGTGGAAAGCACACTTAAATAGTCTTTCCAGAAAGAACCCTCAGAAAAAAAAATCACAGAATGGGATGGAATATAATCTGAAGGCAACTTGTTTGAACATTATTTAATCTGTGCATTTCAATTATGACATTATAACCACTTGTGGTTCTTAAAAAACATGCTCAATATAGTCCAAAATATGCTATCGTGATAACTAGGTTTGTGTATCATCTAAATATTTATATAAGCTTTTGGACTTTTAGCTAGGATGTCCCTGAAGACCTATCCTATATGTAAATTTAAACAAAGTAATCAAAATGAAGACAATTAAGTAGAACATGGCCATAATAATTTGTTTAGAGCCACTAGGCCCAATATCTTCTCTCTTGTCCGCTCACTATTATAACTGTACAATCAACCATTAATCACCTGTAGTAGCTTAGATAAACTGAGATCATATGGAAATAATATATTTTTTGCCTCAGAAATTTTCTATTACACAATTAACTTGTCAACATTTTCCTTCCATTATGCCAAATGTTTAAAATCAAAATCAAATCTAAAAGGAAGCAAAACACATGACAAAATCCTCTGAAAAAATGTTGACATATCAATGATAAAGCTCAACTATCTCTCCAAATTTTGCACCCCAACTTGCCTAGCATACACAGAAGGAAAGGTGAATTTCTCAAGTATAAATTCTAGACCAAGGCAAAATTTCCACTTTTATAGGCCTCTGCCTTTCAATCCAGTGAAACTGCTCTCACTAATGAGATTGATAACCTTCCTAATGATTAATTTAGTGGAGAATTTTTAGAACCCAGCAGACAACTCTCTTATATTTGAAATTTTCTTTTATCTCATGATGTCATACCACTCTATTTTCCCTATTATTTCTCTCTGTAGTTGTTACTTCTGTAACAGTTCTCCTCTAGTAAAATCTTTAATTCTGGAGGTTTTTTTTTTTTCTTTTTTTTTTCTGATTTTTTTGGAGACGTTTTAGAGGTCTCACTTTTTACACTAATCCTAGTTGATTTCACCTATTTTCATGGCTTCAATTATCATTTACATGCAGAAAGTTCTCCAATTAACTTTTCTAGCTCTGACATCTTTGCCAAGTTGCATGACATACAATCAAATATCCAACAGACTTTTCCACAGGTAATTGAAATTCAACATATTCAAAACCAAGCTTCCGATCTCCACCTCCTTCTACATACACATCCTCTCCCACATCTTCTTCCTTTGTTTTTTTGTTTGTTTGTTTGTTTTTTGGTCTCTTTGTCTTTTCTAGGGCCCCACTCGCGGCATATGGAGATTCCCAGGCTAGGCTAGGGGTCTAAATTGGATCTGCAGCCACTGGCCTACGCCACAGCCACGGCAACGCACGGGATCCAAGCCGAGTCTGTGACCTACACCACAGCTCATGGCAACGCTAGGGATTGAACCCACAACCTCATGGTTCCTAGTCAGATTTGTTAACCACTGAGCCACTAAGGGAACTCCTCTTCTTCCTTTTCTAGGGCTATCTATTTCAGGAAGTATCCATTCATGTAATTGTACTCAGTCAAAACTTTGGAGTTACTCTTGCTGCACTAGAAATGTCACCTGCTAATCTCTTTCATTGCCTCCCCCAAATCAATACAGATAAACATATAATCTAAGTCAAAATCCTGCATTTACAATATAAAAACAGACTTAAAAACAGCCTGGACCTGCCACTGCCAAATCATCCCCATATAGAAATTTTGGAGTTGTCACTTCAATTTATTCTCTGGACTCCACCTCAATTGTTTGTCTCATTCATCAAATTCTGTATATTCTACATTCTAAGTATTTCTCGAGTTTCTTCACATCTCTACCTTAATTCCATCATCAGGTCAAAATCCTAATTATCAGGAGAACCTCATAAGTGATTTAATTTCTAATCAATCCTTTATACTCTATTCGGATCAGGCCCTATTCTGTATTTTTAAATCCTTCATTAGCTATCTACTGTTCCTTTTTTTTTTTTTTTTTTCCTTAGGGCCACACCCAAGGCATATTAAGTTCCCAGGCTAGGGGTCAAATCGGAGCTGTAGCTGCTGGCCTACATAACAGCCACAGCAATGTGGTATCCGAGCTGCGTCTTCAACCTACACCATAGCTCATGGCAATGCCCATTCCTTAACCCACTGAGCAAGGCCAGGGATTGAACTAAAGTTCTCATGGATACTAGGCAGGTTTGTTACCGCTGAACCATGATGGGAACTCCAGCTTCCTACTGTTCTTAAAAGAAATATAAAACCTCTAAAAGTCTAAAAGGTCCTTCTCAATCTGGACTCTACCCATCTCTCGAAGCCAAAGCACACTCTAGCCATGCTGGGATTCTTCTGGTCATTCTAATGTGATTATCTCAGAGCCTCTGCACATGCTATTTACGATCCCCTTTACTTCCTTCTCTGTTGACCTAACTTACCCATACTCATCTTTCAGATTGCAGCTAAAATGTCTCATCCTGAGGAATGCCTTATTTGGCCCCTTACCAGAAGAGATAAGACCTCACTCTTACACGTTCCCTGTGAACCTTATTTCCTGTTTTGTAATACTCATGGCACATATTAATTCTTTTCATCATCTGTCTTTAGTGTTAGATGAGGCAAAGCACAGTAGTTATGACCGCAGACACTGGAACCAGTCTGCTTGGGTATGAATCATATTTCTAACACAGATGCATAGTGCGTGACCTTAGACAACTTTCTTAACCTCTCTTTACCTCAGCTTTCTCATCTGAAAAAAGGGGATAATAATGCTACCTGCTGCATAAGATTGTAATGAGGATTAAGTAAATTAACATTTAAAAATTGTTCAAAGTAATGTTTGGCACAAAGAAAACGCAGTGTTAAGTGTCCAAGTTGTTATTATGGTTAATCAACTCTATTATTGTTGTTGCTGTTGTTACTATTAATCGACTCTATCTTTTAAGCACAGGGAGGATTGGCTTTATTCATTTGTGCATCCTGGTGCTGGGCCCAGTATTTGCCTAAAAGTAACAGGCATCTAAATATAAAGTGAATTAATGAAACAGACATACAAATATGGCTCCACCACTTAACCACAGGTTAAGTATTCAGATGTTTCTTGGAGTCCTGTTCCTTCATCAGTAAAATGAGGACCATATTAGTATTCACCTCACTAAATTGCAAAGATAATATATGTAAAATCCTTAACACAATGCCAGCCACATACTAAATATCAGTAAATTTCAGGTTTTTTTTGGCTTTTGGGTTTTTTTTAGGGCCACTCTCTCAGCATATGGAGATTTCCAGGCTAGGGGTTGAATAGGAGCTATGGCTGCCGGCATACACCACAACCACAGCAACACCAGATCCGAGCCACATCTGCGACCTACACCACAGCTCATGACAACGCCAGATCCTAAACCACTGAGCGAGGCCAGTGACTGAACCCACAAACTCATGGTTCCTAGTCAGATTCGTTTCGGCTGCACCACAACAGGAACTCCTCAGTTATTTTTATTATAGACAATTCTGAGTTAGAAAACAATTTAACTAGATATATAGATATTGATTTGGTTAGCAGGAGAGTGAAACAAGTGAGCATGTTCAATAAAAACTATAGTGTTTAATTTCCAAAGATCAAATATATCACTAATTGCAAGATTCTAAACTTAATAGTTGGATAAAAGAGGACTAGCTACTTCATTCTAAACAATGAAGTAATAACTAGTTCTAAGGAATACAAAAAATCTAGAATGAAGCTTTTTTCCCTACAATTTAAAATACTGTATTTACAGATATATTCCATTGTGATGGATACTGAACTTATATTTTGCATCAATAGAGCAAATTTCAATAATTAGATATTTAATAAAAATTAGAGTTGTCAAAGTACATTTAATGGCAATTTAAAATACTGCCTGATGTAATACTGTCAAATGATACCACTAAAACAAAATTTCAAGTTGGTGACAGTGTATAATCTTAAGGGAATATTTATGTAATATATGACAGATCAAATTTCCCCATTCCCAATCTACCCTAGCAGAATTAGTAAAGTCTATTTCACTGGTTTTTGACCATCCACAAGTCCCTTTCTGTAAGTAAATATTTTATTCATGTCAAAAGAAGTCTGCTTATATAAAATCATACATAATAGATAACTAGCATTTACATTTCTAAGGCCTACAAATTAGCATTTTTATTTCTTTAAATCTAGAATAGAAAACGAGTGTCTGACAGATGTACAACTGCCTATAGGTGTACATTTCAAATTTAATAGCATTATCAACTTCCATTTAATGATCAGTATAAAGAATACAAAGCAACTACGAGTTCCCTTCGTGGCTCAGTGGTTAACGAATCTGACTAGGAACCACGAGGTTGCAGGTTCAATCCCTGGCCTTGCTCAGTGGGTTGAGAATCTGGCATTGCCGTGAGCTGTGGTGTAGGTCACAGATGTGGCTTGGATCCCGCGTTGCTGTGGCCCTGGCATAGGCCGGTGGCTACAGCTCCGATTAGACCCCTAGCCTGGGAACCTCCACATGCTGCAGGTTTGGCCCCAGAAAAAACAAAAAGGACCAAAAAAAAAAAAAAAAAAAAAAGAATACAAAGCAACTTGCTTTAATCATGGCCAAAATTTAAACTCAGGTAAAATTATGTTCTTATACCCTCTCAAAAGTTAAATGTTAATGTAATAGCTTTCTATTGTTATTGTTAATAAAAGAAGGGGGAATTTCTGGTCTAAATATTTTTAACAGGAAAAATTTGTTAGTTTTAGTAGTAGGCAAGAGAAATACGTCAGAGAAGATTTTCCCTTAAAGTACAGTAGTTATAACAGAGATATAAATAAAAGGAAAAACAAATATACTCATTAACTGTATTCTTATTTCTCTATCACTTATTTCTTTAGAAAATATTTTGAGGAGTTCCCTTCGTGGCTCAGTGGTTAATGAATCTGACTAGGAACCATGAGGTTGCAGGTTCGATCCCTGGCCTTGCTCAGTGGATTAAGGATCTGGCATTGCCGTGAGCTGTGCTGTGGGTCGCAGATGAGGCTCCGATCCCGCGTTGCTATGACTCTGGCGTAGGCAGGTGACTACAGCTCCGATTAGACCCCTAGCCTAGGAACCTCCATATGCCGCAGGAGCGGCCCTTGGAAAAGGCAAAAAGTCAAAAAAAAAAATTTTTTTTTTTTGATAAAACACAATTAAAACTATTGAGGCAGCAAGGCAGCTCCATTATGATCTTAAAGTTTAGACTGAACATTTTAGACTAAATGTGCTTTTTCAAAAATTCAAGATAAACAAAAACACTGATTGCAATTAATCAGTTTAATAATGTATATAATTATTGAAAAAAAATTTTTTCAGTGACAGATGTCAATTACAACTTAAAAAATTTTGCTAGTAACATTTTTATCCTGGTAATCCCTCAAAATAAAGAAAGAAATCTATGACCTACTATGTGAAATTAAATTATGCAACACTTAAAAGCACTTGGACACCTGGGAAGATGAATACTGCCAGGTGAGGGTAAAACTGAATTATCAATTAAAAACATATTAATGTCTCTTTAAAAATATGAAAGAAAAATTTTAAATATGCTTAAAATAATAATCATTAGAGACATATTAAAAAAAACCTTATTAAGTGTACTACTTTTTCCATTCTATGGGATAGAATGGAGAGTAAGGGTCTTGACAAAGATTAAAACTTGAAATATAGCATATCTGGTGATATCAATTATCCCCTAGTATCAGTTATCCCCTATAACTTTAACCTTTTCCACAAAGAGTCTAAGAGTCTTATTCTATAAACATGCTATGTTTGAAATTACAACCGCCCCTTAGACATTGCCTTTCTTCTGTCTTTACATTCTTTTTTTTTTTTTTTTTCCGGTCTTTTTGTCTTTTTAGGGCCACACCCAAGGCATATGGAGGTTCCCAGGCTAGGGGTTGAATGGTAGCTACAGCTGCTGGCCTGTAACACAGCCACAGCAACACCAGACCCAAGCAGAATCTGTGACCTACACCACAGCTCACGGCAGCGCCGGATCTGTAACCCACTGAGCATGGCCAGGGATCAAACCCACAACCTCATGGTTCCTAGTTGGATTTGTTTCCCCTGCACAGGGGAACTCCTCTTCTGTCTTTTCATTCTTAATTGAGCTTATTGAAAGAGTGATCTACATATCATTGCCTCCACTTTTATTTTTTCACTCTTTCTTCTCAAACCACTGTTATCTGGCTTCTGCCTCCATATACCACAGACCTGCAGTGCCAAAGCAATCAGTAACTCACATACTGCCAGGTTAAAAAACATTTCTCTGTCCTTTGCATATTTGACATCACTGCTTCACAACACACTGCTGACCAGCTCCTCTGTGACCTTTTCTTTTCCCCTGGTTTTGGATATGACATTCTTTCTGCCTTGCCTATTTCTCTGATCATTCCTTTTCTGACTTCTGAGCCAGATCCTTTTGTCTCTTGCTTCTCGTGCAGACTTTCCTTCTTTATCTTCTTTTCCTTAACAATCTCAGTTTCAACTGTTACCTGTAAATTGACGATTCCTCATTTTTATCTCCACCTCAGACTTCTCTGGTGACAGCGATCCATCTGTCCATGCTATTTCTCCATTTGGATATCCATAGGTACTTCAAACTCAACATATCAAGAAAATCTCATGTATCTTTTTCCCCTTATAACCTGCTGTTTCTGCTGAAATCCCTATCTTGGTTCATAGTATTTCCACCATCCTATCAAGATACTTGGATATCCTTCTTTCATTTCTAAAAACTATTCAAAGTCCTATCCATTCTATGTCTGAAATATTAAAAAAAAAAAAAAAAAAGTCTGTCCATTCTTCTCATTTCCCACTGCTACCACCTTAGATTGGATCCCTCATAATCTCTCACTTGGCCTACAGTAAGTAATAGCCTCGGATGCGGTGTTGCTGTGTTTAACTTTACTCTCTCCCAACCAACCATCCATATAGCACTGCCAAAATGATCTAAGACATAAATCTGGTTGTATTTCTCCCAAGCTGTAATAATTTCTATAGCATCCCACTGCTTAAGGAATTAATTTACTCACTCATTCAACAAATATTTACTAATGAAAACAGATATGGTGTTAGGCATTGAATATATTACAGTGAAGAAAAACATTTACAGAATACAGAGAAAGATCGGTATTAAACAATCAAATAAAATGTATGATTATAAATTCTGACAAATGCAATGAAGGAAAATAGTTCGCAAAGAGAAAGAGAACTACTTCAGATTAGAATGTCATATTAATTTTAGCAAAGTTAACACCTAAGTGAGATTTGATGAGTAGAAGCTGCTGAAGGGAAAAGCATTTTTGGTGGAGGGAACAGCATAGACAAGAGATCTAAGAGGGAAACAAGCTTAGAGTGTTAGAAGAATTGCAAGGCCTAATTGGCAAGAGCTTAGTGCGTGCGGGAAGGGGACGGGTCACATAGGCTCTACAAGCCGAGGTATGGATTTAAATTGTTTTAAGGACAAAGGGACAATTTAAAAGTTTTAGGCAGATGAATGACATGATTAGTTTACATTTTAAAGAGTTCATTCTGGCTGCTGGTAGAGAATAGACTATAGCCTGAGTGGATGTGAGGAGACCAGCTAAGAGGTTATTTCATTAGACCAGGTGAGAAAGACAGTAATGGGAAGTTTCTGTTAACTTTTACAGTAGAAGTTATCTTTAGGTAATATAAGCTTATAATACAGAAATCCCCAGTATTTTAAAAAATAATCCTGCTGAACAAAAAGCCATGTTTAAAAGCTTAGGATTTAAATTCATCTGGATATAGTGTCATTAGAATGTTTCTGCTCAGAGAACTTATTACAAAATTATACTGATTATTATGATGTGCTATTCAGTATCTGACCTTTTATATAACATCTCTACTTATATGACTAAAAGGCATACTTTACATGGCCAGAAACCTAAAGAACCTTTTGATTTCTGCCTCTGAACTAGTCTGCCCTTGTAAATGGCATCATCCCGTTATATAGGCACTCATGCCAAACATCTGGGAGTTATCTTTTATTCATCTCTTTCGGTCATAACCCATATCATATGTAAATTAATTACCAACTTAAAATATAATATTCAATATAATTTTGTGAAAATTATTCTATGAGATTAAATAAAATATGAATCTGGCTACAAACTCTCTGGTAGTATTTACATTCATATAGCCTTAACCAAAAAAAGATTATTTGATTAGAGAGCAATTTTAAACAGTAGTATGATATAATATGGTGTTATGACTTTGTTTTACACCTTAAGGTAATTATTCTTCACTGTTAATACGTTTACAATGAATGTATCAAGATAAAACATGCATAATGTCTTAGTTCTCAAATTGATATACCAATTCATTCATTCGTTCTCAAGAACAGAAAACCTATAGCAAATAACTTGTCATCTCAGGTCTATAAAGAATAATTTAAGATTAGATGTACATAAGGAGTTTCTAACTTGTTTCAAAATTACTTTCTGAAAATTCTCCAAAAAGATAAATTAAGATCTATTTCACACTAAATAGGTACTTCAGAAGTATTTCACTTCCTTAATACTGTTGACTAATGAATCATCCTACACATGTAAACTTTCAGGCAACTAAAGCTTATGGCTTTAGTGCTGAGTTATTCTTCTTTAACTTTTGAAAAATACTTGTAAAATCTGTCTCATCAGACTCTGCTCAAAGTTTCAAAGTTGACTCTATATACCTCTTCTACCTCAAAAGTACAAGTGGAAGGGGACTTTCCTTTTTATTTTCCTTTCTTTTTTTTTTTTTTTTTTTTTTTTGGCTTCACCACGGCATATGGAAGTTCCCGGGCCAGGGATCAAACCTGAACCACAGCAGTGACCCAAGCCATTGCAGGGACAGTGCCAGACCCTTAACCCACTGAGCCACAAGAGAACTTCCAGTTTTCCCTTTTCACTGGGGGCACTGGAGCTTATCTCTGCATTCATAATTGTATTCCATAAAATTAAAGCTGTCAGTTTAACTACCAGATAAGTGAGACATCAAAGTATCATTACTACAGCCAATGTCATAATACAGAATATTTCCATGTTCAAATAACTCATTCTAAATTAGCCACTACATAATATGCTAACCTTACACCCACAGTTTCTACACAATTTTATGATAACTAGAATCTTTTAAATGGATCAGTTTTTATATCCATTATAAAACTGTTATAGGAAGAGATTTCAAAGTTGGCATAAAAGCCAAAAGTAGAAATCGGCTTACACTGAAAATAATTTGTATAGGCCAAGGAGGCCCTATTTGCATAATACCACCTAGGATAATTTAGCCCACAAAATACTGTTAGATCATAATTAAAACGAAATGCTATGAAAAAGTGAGAGAAAGCTTGGTTTATGCATTGCAATAAAACTATGGATGGATGGGCATAGCGCATCTCCTGTTGCACGCACCCTGTTGCTCGTCAAGTGACATGGATCCGAGCTGTTTGTTAACCACAGAAGAAGGAGAATCTGAAACAAAAATGAGATTTCAACTTAAAAGTAAGCAGCAGAAAACTGCACAGCAATGTCATGATCATCTCTAAGCTTAAGAAACAAATGTATAAGGGTGGGGAATAGAAGTAAGTACTGTGGTGTGTTTCCCAAGCAGTGAGTAAGCAGGGCCATGTGCTTAAGATATGTTATTCCAGGCAAGCATTTAGCAATTTTGAGAATGAGTTCAGAAAATATTCTTCTACTTCCATGCATACAACTTTTATCAAATTCTTTTAGCACAAGCACAAAGTGCGAGGTAGATAAAAGAGGAACAGGGTATCTTCTTCACTAAAAAGAAGATTCTTTGTCCTTCTCAAACCCTCTCTCCAGCTCCTTAAAATGGCTTTTGTTTTGGATTGGAGGAGTCAAAGCATGAAATGAGATGCTCACTACATTGTGCTAGAAGTTATCCTGAGCTAAAAAAAAAAGAGGTCAAGTGAAGACATTAGACAAAGAAAATGATTTATAAGGGAAATATTCAATGAAGTAATTACCATTACAGAAACACAGATCATGTTTAAAACTCAATGGTATATGGTGCATACTAAAACTGTACTATGAAGACTAAGGTTTCTTTAGGTGCCTGGTGAGAAAAGGAAAAGAGAGGCAAGGAGAAGGCTCATGGTCTCAGCTTCATGCCTTCCACCTTGGCTTCAAATAGAACATCTTATTTTTATCCGATTGATTCACTGAGTTTCTATGTAAACGACTTTGTTTTATAAAGAAATGGGTTCTACTGTTTGAAAAACACTGGTATAAAGGAAGTCTGCATGATAAAATGGAAAAAGCATCTAACTAGAGTTACTAAGTGTTGATTCTAACACTGGTTTTGACAATAATTAGCTATATGACATAGGGTAAGTCACAATATTTTTAAGCCTAAGCTTCTCCTTCCTTCCTGGTCATCCTAGGGGCCTAGTAACTAGGGCACTAGAGAACAGAAGGAGGGGCCTACCATTCCTGGCTTGGGTTCCAGTGTCTTAAAAGAGCTACAGGAAAAGGGTAAATGTGCATAGCAAACATAGCTCTCCACTAAATACAAGAATAATTCCTGGTTTCTAATATTCTATGCTCGGATTCTTAGCAATCATTGTTAATAAAACAAAAACTCTGCACTTTTGGCTGGTCACTCTCTATTCATGTTGACACATGATTCCCCCAAAGGCAAATATATTGAGTTAACAGTGTCCTTAATTCAATAGCTGAGAATTTTTTAAGATAGCCCTGATTCTTAAGAAATTTCATACCACTTTATTGCTTCAATTTGTACATTTAAAAGTCTGAATGCTGCTACCAGTGTATCAATTTTGATTTATCTACCTTCTGAGATAACCAGTTTGCTCAAAGATTTTGTATTACTAGATTCTGATAAAGCATGATCATTACATAAATAGCTTTTACTTATCTTTACTTATCACCTCTTCATCAGAACATTCAGCTCAACAATTTTGTACTAAACAAAAAAGTAGGAATGGTAGTATTTTCATCAGTTCCCTTATCTAGCCATGCTTTACGTTCTTTTATAAGCCTTCTAAAATATCCATTTCAGAGTTAAATACAACATTCCTACGTATGTTCTTTGAGAAAAAGAGATAAATTGGTCTTTAGGGAAAAACAAAATTATATTCTTTGAAGTAAGAAAAACAATAAAAATGTGAGTCACAGTGAAATAAATATTGGAAAATACTCTGAGAAAGTCTCTTACAAAGTGTTTTTCATCCCTTTGGATCCGTTACACATTTCATTGTACTCTCATTAAGAACCCTCAGAAGGAGTTCCCATCGTGGCACAGTGGTTAACGAATCTGACTAGGAACCATTAGGTTGCAGGTTTGATCCCTGGCCTCGCTCAGTGGGTTAAGGATCTGGTGTTGCCCTGAGCTGTGGTGTAGGCTGCAGACGCGGCTCAGATCCAGTGTTGCTGTGGCTCTGGCGAAGGCCGGTGGCTACAGCTCCAATTAGACCCCTAGCCTGGGAACCTCCCTGTGCTGTGAGTACAGCCCTACAAGACAGGGGGGAAAAAAAAAAAAAGAACCCTCAGAAAACTATCAACTCTCCAAGTGATTGTTCTTCAAATATTTAATTTTTTCATGAATATTGTGAAATGTACAAATCTTATGAAATAAAGTGCATCTTATATAGTTTTTAAATAAAATTTAGGAAAGAGTAAGTCTCTTAAAAATCACGTTAGTAAAGAATCTAGAATGCTGTCATCTACACAAAATTCTGTATTATCAAACTGTTGAAGTATTTAAAATATTAACAAAGTTTAGGTCAATAATAAACAGAAAGATAATATTAAACTAAAAGGGTTTTTCCCTTTTGGTTTTACAGTCTGTCATATAGATTCTGTATATCCGGGGATTATCTGTCATTCTTCCTATGCTGAAGACCAATCTATAAGAAGTATTCCCTCTTGATCATTGCTTCCATTCTATTTCAAATCTGGGGTACCATGTAACTGTTTTTGGAAGGATTATTTTCCTGTCACATAAACATTTGAAGTAAAATGTCTTTATATCACTAGACAGTCACCAGAATACATATAATTTCAAACTTACAGAAATATTTCCAAACATTAACACAATAATGAATGGAATATCTAATATTTAAAAAAAACCCAAGCATTGGTTCAGGACTTATTGCTTCAGTTGTTTGCAAACTCTACTCCATCTCTCTGTAAAATATCTTCTAGAAAGCACTATCACAAAATAAAAGTCTGACTATATGGTCCAATGATAATTTATTACAAATGCAATATGGTTAATCAGTTTATTGGAAGTGTTTACAATTTTTACTACTTTTAGGCAGAGCTTCCTTGCCTGCCTGCTTGCATCTCTCACAAGCATCCTATCCTAATAAATCTATTTCTTGCCTATCAAAAAAATAAATAAAATTTTTACCATTTTTAAAGTATACATAATCTTTAAGCAAAAGCTCATTCAGTACTAAGCTCAAGGTGCCTCACGGCTAATTACTGTAAATTTCCAAAAACTTTTGTATTTTAGTTTTGAGAAAATTCTTTAGCCCCTTGACATCCAAACTTTGTCAACTATAGAAAAAAATAGCAAGGTCTCTTTAGCCAGACTCCCTGGGTTCAAATCTGGCTTTTCCACTCAGTAATATCATAGCTGTGGGCAGGTTATTTAACGTCTCTAAGTCTCTGTTTCTCCATCTATAGAATGGGAATAATTACACTATTTACCACACACTGTCCTTGTGAAGATTTAGTGAGATAATCTATGTAAACTACTCAGGTATCACATAGGAAGAAAAAGTCAAACAAATAATGTTGTTAATTAGTTGCTTGTTTTTCAGAAACATGGTACTTAATGAAAAATAATGACAGGAAGTTGTTCTGAAAAACATGGAGCATATTCCCATATTTAAAGTTCTAAGAGACTCATCACTGTTTTGCTTAGGACCCTATCATTCAAAGTAGTCAAGAAGTATCTGCAAAATTAGGCCCAAATCACATCTGATTTATTAACTGCTTATGTCATAAAGACTAAAAACATGAGTCAATCGCATCTATTTCATTAGTGCTATATGTGACACATCCTAGACACTGTGGGGAACTGGATGTTGAATAGAGCCTGCTTTCACAGGATCGGGTAAGTGCTGATTTTTTCCAATATGGCTCAGTTTTGAAAAGCCCTTTTTCAAAAAATATTCACAATGTTTTATACCCTTTTGGGGTATAAAGATTACTTCTTTTTCTTTTCCAATTGGCAAAACCGTGCCATAAAGTGAAAAAACAGTTCCTACCTGACACCCTCTCTAGGCTGGCTCCATGCTCCAGTGGGGCTCTGTGGTGGTTGGGCCAGTACCAGCAGACTCCACAGGGTGTTGTCACTCTGAGCAGGAGCCAGCAACCCATGACTTCAGGGGACCTGAAATGGAAAAAAAGAGTTGGGTTTAAAATCAGCCATATGCTGAATGCCTTTGCCACAGCTGTTTACGGCATTCATATGATAAGCACACATACAGCTCATTCAAAACCCAGAGTGCATGGCCTTAATAATATGAGGACATTTTAAGGTAGTAAGTTAAAGATACTATAATTAAAATAGTTCGTTATTATGTGTACTACTCTATATAGAAGTATAAAAACTTCATACAGTATTCGCTACCTTACGCCACCTCTATGAATTATGGCAGGCCACACTTTCTAAATAAATCAGTAATTGGGAAAGACAATTTCAGAGGCATAAAGCCAGGGACAAGAACTCATCCAGTCTAACAACCTAGACAGTAATCTGATGAAAGCAAATTCATCTCTGTGATTTTTCTTAAGGCTAGAAATAAGTTGTGATTCATTTCCTAAAAGCCTAGGGGGAAAAAAATGCCCTTTTTAAATAAAGTGAAAATATTTTGAGGTAATATATAGTGTGTTTGAAAAATAAAAATTTTGAAAGTTAGCTATGAATAATTATCATTTATAGGTGTCAAAATTCTTTTAGACCAGTGGTTTTCAAAACGTGCTTCAGGGAGCAGAGGTGGCAAGAGGCACAAACAGTTGGGTTGTCATTTCTTAACTCTATATTAAATCACAACAGTGTCACTTTTATATATTTTATATTAGAACTTACTCATGGAATCCTGATTTCACAGCTGAAAAAATGGGGTGGAGGGAACACTTTAAATATATCCTAACATCTATCTTATACAGCTCATTTTAAACAGCATTTGGTACCTTGGAATAATGTTTCAGTTTTTAATTGCCAAGAAATACTGGAATTTGGCCTCTTCCCATTTGATACCCTCAAATGTATATTATTTCTACAAAATGACTTGATGGTTTGATCCTATTTTCCTACAGAAATGAGGTATTGTAGATTCATTTTACACTTAGCCTTTCACAGAAGATTTTCCTGAGTCCTATATTTTGAAAAAAAAGAATAAAATATCTGCCAGGCAATGTAATCATTCAGAAATTCTACACTTGCTAACATTTCTTGGTTTCCAAATCACATTAACGTCTCCTTTGAATAACATACACCTAAAACGCTTAAAGAGGTGAGAAGATGATAGAAATATCATTTACTGAGGGTATCATCACTTGCTGGGGATACTGTATAATGATACAACGGGAAAATGTGTTATGAGAATTGTACCCTCTTATATTGTTAAAAAGTTATAATCCAGAATGTTAATTTTTGTGCTACCCTCACTGATGATTTTATTAGTAGCATCTAAACATGAGCAAATGGATCAATTACTGTCCATAATACACATAAATAAAATTATCTTTATATATCATGAAATATAACAAAATGTTTTGCCAATTGTTATTCAAATAAAACCTATCTCCCTGTTGAATTTCATAAATTTAATTACTATTCTGTATTTTTATAATTTGAATGTTCTGAAATGAAGAATTTTGCATTAGATCAACTCATCTTTTCTTGTCCATTTACTAAATGGCCAAAATACATAGACTTTATTAGCTGTCCTTTGTAAACAAATAAAACATTATTTAACTGCTGTTAAAGTTTTTAAATACCTGATAGTGTTTCTGACATGTGAGGACAGAATAAGATAAAAATAGCACTAACAAATGAACCCAGGGCATGTTACAGATTAGGCTTTCTAGGGTCTCTTATGAAGGCTATGATAAAAGCATATGGTATAAATGAAGTACTTCACCTTGTAGGTGAAGGTAGCAACATACATTGAGTGACAGCACTAAAGGCCACTCAGTATTGGTCCACATGGAGAGCCTCAGGGGCCCAATATGTTGTTTAATAACAAAACTAAAATAACATGTTTTTCAACTTCAAAACCAAGAAGTGTTTAACTCAACTGTGGCTTTTTAAAGATCACCACAAAAAGACTAATTGCCAAACTAGATACCATTTAATAAGAATTATGCTCAGATGTTGGAAAACATCATTTTATTTTACAGAGACCATAGAATCACCCTAAAGCTTTCCGATTCTAAAAAGAACTTGCTTCAATTCAAATTGATGAACTGGACATAAAGACTGAGTGTCAACAGTTTCTTAAAATCCACAATGTACATTTCTCTACTGATACTGTAAACAGTTTTGTTTTACATTCAAATTCACTTTAATACTTGGTTGTTATCTGCTAAATTTCAGTATTTTAAAAATATTTATACACATAAGGACATTTTATCTTCCCTCTTTTTGTTTTATATGTTGAATATTTTTACTTTTAAAACCCTTGAGCTAGTGCTGAATACATAGCACAAAATCATAGTAAAATGTCTTATTAAATGTCACTTCTGTAAGCTAAGTCAAACTCTCATGTCAGTTATAAGTATCAGAAAAGATTTCTTTACATTAAAAAAAAGTCAGAGAAGAGTTCCCGTTGTGGCTCAGTGATTAACGAATCTGACTAGAAACATGAGGTTATGGGTTCAATCCCTGGCCTTGCTCAGTGGGTTAAGGACCCGGCGTTGCCGTGAGCTGTGGTGTAAGTGGTAGACACAGCTCGGATCCCATGTTGCTGTGGTTCTGGCGTAGGCCAGCAGCTACAGCTCCAATTAGACCCCTAGCCTGGGAACCTCCACATGCCACGCGAGTGGCCCTAGAAAAAGCAAAAAACAAAAAAAAAAAAAAAAAACAAAACAAAAAGTCAGAGACATCTTTGCTTAACTGATATTCCCTCTATTGATAGAATATTAAATAAAAAAAATCAGATCCACAATTTGTTCCAAATATCACACCTATAATGCAGTTATTTAAATCTATTTGTATTTCACCATGGTATTATATAATACGCTTTTGTTATCAAAGCACTTAGTGGAGGCTGTCCAGTTTTACTAATACACAAGTTAATTCCAAGTAATTTAATCAGTTTACGAAGTAATTAAGCCCTAAGTTATAACTCATTAGGGTGGCAAAACTAAATCTAGCACAGTAGTGTAATCTTATTAGTATGAGAACCCAGAGACAATCTAATTCCTAAACAAAGGTTTGTAGTACCTACTATAATACCTATAGTACAGAACATATAGTATTTTATCCCATCTTGAAAGAATTAAGTTGACAGATTATTTTATGCTATTTTTCACAAATTCTTTGAACAAATATTTATTGAGCATCATGAGCTTTTTGGCCATTAAAAATACTGGGCCACTAAAATACTCAATGAAAAAAAGAGTGGCACAGATTATCACTGTCTTTTCAGAGTTTTATAGCATAAGAACAGGAACATAAGACTAGAATATTTCTGCTACCCTATATTCATAAAGTTGATGATGTGTAGGAGGAATAAATAAGTATTAAAATTTCTGAAATAGGAGTTCCCGTCGTGGTGCAGTGGTTAACGAATCCGACTAGGAACCATGAGGTTGCAGGTTCGGTCCCTGCCCTTGCTCAATGGGTTAACGATCCGGCGTTGCCGTGAGCTGTGGTGTAGGTTGCAGACACGGCTCGGATCCTGCGTTGCTGTGGCTCTGGCGTAGGCGGGTGGCTACAGCTCCAATTAGACCCCTAGCCTGGGAACCTCCATATGCCACAGGATCGGCCCAAGAAATAGCAAAAAGACAAAAAAAAAAAATTTTCTGAAATAATTACAGAAGGGAATGATTGATTCAGCATGCTAGTATGGCCAAACAACATTAGAATTCTAAAATCTAGCATTACTAGGTTTATATGAGACTAGAAACAGTGGTTAACTTTCAAAGCAAAAAAAAAAAAGAAGAAGTAGGAGTCATACGCATGGATATCATTTCAGCATATAGGGAATTTCAAGAGAAATATCAATGCCGGCTCTAAATACACTAGATTATTAGATAGTAGCTCATTTGCCATAAAAGTAATTAATAAATATTTGCTCTTATCTAAAATTACAAATAAAATAATGATTTTTTTATATTCATCTCTCTAGCAAGTGCTGCCGCCAGTTTGTCCTTCTAGCCATGTGATGATAAATTTTACCATATGCAAGAAAGGGAGGGAAAAGCTGCAAGCGCATCAGCTCTCTTTGGAAGGGGAAAAGGGAAGCCTCTTATTACACAGCAGCAATGCTAAAACCAACTCTACCAGCTGCTTAAGGACACTTGACATTAATAACCTGAAGCCTGAGGGTCCTGTGAAGAGCCCTCATGAGAAGACTGATGAGAAGTGGAAGGCTGTTTCTGGGTACGCGCAGCGAGCTCCTGCTGCCTCTGCTGCTCAGCCTTCTTAAGCCTCAGTTGTTGCAGGCGCTTACGGAGCAAAGCTATCTCAGGCCCTCTTAGAAATTCTAACACAGATAGGAAAAGAAATGTGAACAGATAGTAATAACATAGAAAATAGTAAGAATCTGATTACACATTAAAGAGAGATGGGTATATAAATAAAACACACATCACACAGAGGAGTACTAAACACAAAGCTACTCATAAAAAATTACTGGTCATTAAATTACAATAAATGATACACACACACCCAAATGCTTGTTTACCTATGATGAGTTAGACATATAGAGTTCTCTAAGAATATTTAAGTAACAGAATGAAAACAAAATCTTTCATAAGCAAAACACTTATAAGTGAACATTCCTAATTTCATTTCTTTTTATAATACTAAGAAAAACTAAAAAATATCAGGTATCCCACCTAATCTATACATAAAAAACTCCTTTACTAATTTCAATCAAATAATTAAAATTATGAAAAAGTTATGCATTTGGAAACAATTCTTGGAATTTATTAAGAAAGCCCTTTAAAAAGTAAAAGATATATTTTTCAGCTAAAATGTTTCTTTTTATGTTAGAATTATCATTTACTTTTTCTTTTAAGCTGAAAAATATTTACATAATCTTTAATATTTTCTTAAACTTTATCTGAAGCAGTGCTCATAGATACAACATAACATGAAATTTTGCAGAGATTACTGACTGCCTGCTATGTAGGAGCCATTGTTTTAGCCTTTGGGGAGAAAAAAGTTCCTACTCATTTGGAGTTTATGTTCTGAGAGGAAAACAGACATCAGTGAACATATATAGATATATGTAATATCCATGTATGTATGTGTAGTGTCAAGGGGGATAACTGCTTTGAAGTAAATTGGGCAAAGTAAGGTAGGGGGGATGGAGGTAATGGGGATGTGGTGGTTGTTTTATGTATGGTCAATATGGAAGGCTTCTCATAAGATGATTTCTGAACAAAGACCTCAAAGATATGAAGGAGTAAACCACACGGAATATCTAGAGGTAGAGTGTTTCAAGGGGAGGAAGGAGCAAGTACAAATGTTCAGAGGGGCAAGTGTATCTGGAGGTGGGAGATGTATTACCAGTAATGGAAGAAGAATTTGCTGATAGTTCAGATGTAGAATGATCCCAAAGTTTTTGGTGTAAATAACAGTAAAATAGGGTTGCCATTTATTGCAACAGGGAAGAATGGAGAAGGAACAAGTAGCAGTAGAGGGAAGACAACTTACAGATATCCAACTGGAGAAACTGAGTAGGGACTGACTTTAACAGTCTAAAATTCATCAATAAATCTGGATGCCACTGATGATGTTACTTTCAGCCACTTTGAGAATAAGTCTTAGAACTGAACTCTGGTACATTTCTGTGATTAAGAGAAGGAAGAACAGGAAGAGTAAGGAGAAGCCAGTGAGGAGGCTGGAAAAATGAGTGAGCCGAGTTCTGTAGGCTCAGTGATGAAAGTGTGTCAAGAAGGATAAAGTAAGCAGTTATGTCCAATGCTGCTGATAAAATGAAAAAGATACTGAGAACTAATCACACACAAGACCTTGACAAGAGCCATTTCAGTGAAATCACAGGAGCCAAAACCTTACAAGAGAAAGGGGAGGCAATTAAGTAGAGGGACAAAACATATATCCTTTTTTTTTTGTTTGTTTTTTTAGGGCCACACCCACAACATATGCAGGTTTCCAGGCAAGGGGTCCAAACAGAGCTGTAAGTGCCAGCCTACACCACAGCCACAGCAATGCGGGATCTGAGCCACATCTGTGATTCACACCATGGTTCACAGCAATGCAGATCTTTTAACCCACTGAGTGAGGCCAGGGATGGAACTCGTGTCCTCATGGATACTAGTTGGGTTTGTTGCTGCTGAGCCACAATGGGAACTCCAAAGTACATACACTTTCCCTAGGAGTGTTGCTGCTAACGGAGAACAGAGAAATAGGATGATTGTTGGTGGGAGAATAAAGAGCCAAGGGAGGTTTGTTTCAGTGTGGGGGATAACAGACACGTGTGTATGGTGAGGGACAATGTTTAATTAGGAGGAGAAAGAAAGACGATGAAATGGGCAAATGCAGCAACTATGTCCTTGAGTACATCAAGGGAGATGAGCTGCAGTAGATAAGGGGAGGAATTGGGTTTAGGCAAATGCATAACCAAAAGGGAGGCAGAATATAAGGGCAGAGATTCAATAGCTATAGATTTGACAGAGGGAGCACATGAAATTTCTCTCAGTGACACTGACAGCAAATTATACAACCTTTAAATAATTTTCAGCCTTTTTTACATAGATTATAAAAGTGAAAATTTTGGTTTACTGTTTCAGAACCAATCATGCCAGAGACACTAATCTCTTGTTATCATGCCCTATATTTATAAAGAATTTTATTCAATTGGCAATTAAGATTTAACAATGCAAGTATCATCATAGTCCTTCATTGCTAGTTCCCACTAGAAAATTCTCCAGTACCAAGTAGGATAGTATTCATTAATAAATAAATTGTGATGCTCAATAGTATAGTGCCTTCTTTTTACGTCTATACATATACCATAGTCATTGTCAGCATAATAGTAAGACTTTTAGCAATATAAAATAAAGCACTGTTATACAGCCATAAAGTGTTTGTCACTTTATACTTCAAAAGAAATTACTATACAGAGAGAGATTATAGGTATGTCAAGTTTTGTTAAAAATACTGAAAAAACATCACAAAAAAATTCACTCTACTTCACTGTTGTTTCAAATGCTCTCTCTTTCACTGCCAAATGTTTTATGGGGATATGAGTCTCCACCCTAGACCCATTAGGTGACTGGCAAATCAAAAGCAGGCTTTCTTTAAGTACAAGTAGTGATTCTTTGTAACTTGGAAAATTAATATTTAGTTATGATAATGTCATGAACCATTAATTTAATGCTTCTAGTGTTTTTCAAAGATGAATTTTTGTTTGCTTACTTGTAAGGCTGGTTGTATGTAGCCCCCTGATTCCAGTTTTTTAAAAAATGAGGCTAGGGAAAGAAATCATCACACAGCTAACTAGGAAAGGCAAATACTGAATTAAAAATTCCCAGGAGATACACCAGACTAAACAAATAATTCTGCTGGCAGTATGAAATATTCCAGGCACATAAGATACATACACATTACATCCTTTTAAAAAATGTATAAACAAAAATATACTGTATATGAATAAATGCTTGGAGAAATAGTTTTTTGACAACATTAGCCAAAATTAAAAGTGAATACAATGAATACTTTTGGGCTGAATATTAAAAACAGTAACAAAAAATTATCAACAATGAGTCAGGAGCTGCTAACAGGAAATTTGTACTTTCATCTCCTGAAACTACTAACCCTATTCTTGTTTTCTTCTTAAAGACTCCAGGCTAGTCTCCACAATGGCAATTCCTACTGATATAAAAGAACAATAATCTACAGCTGATCTAACAAAGATCCATTTGGTTCTAACTTTAAGTCCTATCTCTCTTCTAATACATAGGATCTTTTGTCCTGGACTCTGGATTATTTTTATATCTAATTTGTTAGCACTCTACCTGCTTGCTATCAACTGTCCTCTACTCCTAACTTGCTCCTTTGTCCAGGTGATTCTTATGTATTTTTTTTCTCCTAGAACTGGTAACTCTTTTACTGACTTCCAAGTTCTTTGATCTCTTCTTTAGTTTCCCCAGAGTGGTCATTAGCATAATATTTCCACTTATTTCTAAGCTATAAATTGCCTATACTTTATCTGACTAGACTCTGATCCTATTTAAGGAAACTCTAAACTAAATATCTGGGCTTTGAAAGGTTTGCTTTTCTATGATATACAACAGAGTTCTTACTTTCCCAGGAATTTTTCTACAGAGCTCAATTTGGCTATAAAGATTCTGATAGACCTAAATAAATGTGTAAATCTGAGCAGACACAATAATTTGTATATAAGCAGAAATACATGCATAAGCTATATTATATACTATCATAAAAAAACTCAATGCTCATGGTCTGAGTGGTCCATTAACTGGACCACATGGATCCTTTAGGTGACTCACTTCTCAAGGCAAGTTCCCCCTATACATTGAATTTTGCAGGTACTGATATTCCCATTCAATCAAAAGACACTACCTCTCTAATCAAATTCTTTTATGTAGATTAAAATAAGACCAAAGCAGGTAATTAAGCTATAACATGATGGAATGACTGCTACATTTAACCCTCTCTTATTATAAGAAGCTCCTTACCATGGGGAAAAAATTACAAAAACATAGGAAATGAAGATACTTTCAGGCTTAGTTTCAGAAACAACTAAATGTAATGTCTAATAGGCATTAGTGAGAAAAAAAAATATTTTATAGTTACTATGAAATACTTGCTATAAATAGAATTTAGTTTCAAATGGACTATGTGAATCAAAATTCAAGAAAATGAAGGGTGAGGTAAAAATTAAAAAAAAAAGAATCAACTGACTTCAGAATCTACTTGAGTATATTCATTTTCCTAATTCAGCTATAAAACCCAAAGCCAACTCTGTAGCCCCTTTAGACACACTATTCTTCACATATGCATTTTATAATATTTGCCTCCCTGTAGCTCCACTTTTTTCCTACCTATATTTGTCTGTCCTGGTTTCATCATTTATAAAAATTATTTTAAGTATTTTTGTAAATTATCATAAAATATTTCTGGAATGATGTAAGGAAAAATATCTACTCAGTCTTGTGTGGTCTGGACAGCCAAAGGCACATAATAGATCCAAAGCCAATAAATGACTGGATATCCATTCACAGCATCTCCCCTAGACAGCATCTCCCCTAGACAGCATCAAATCTGGGGAGACTACTGGAAATATCCAGAACAAATGAAATGTAACTGAAACTGTAAAAACTATTATATAGCTTATACTAGCCTAAACATAACAATCTTAACAGTATGTCTGAAGAGTGACTATTACTGGGAGGAAAAAGAGGCTTCCATAGAACAGGATAGAAAATGTCTATGTCTTTATGAGAGCAAATTCTAAAAAGAGAATATAAGTCATCAACAAATCAATAAAAGTAAAATACTTACAAATTCTAATACGTGCTTTTCAGGAAATACAGGGCTATATAAAAGAGAATAAAATTTTAAGGCAGGTAGGAAAGGAAGACGAATATATCTAGGGTCGTTATAAGACTTCCCTTGGGTGACACATGCACTGAGAACCATGAAAAGGAAAAAAGCCAGGGTAAGAGCTTCTCTGGTACACAGATTAATAAGTACAAATGCTCAGACTCAGAAAGAATGAGATAGGAGAAAACTTGCCACATTGAAGGAACTGAAGGAAAACCAGCACAGCTGGAGTGTAATGATGATTAGGAACTGAGAAAGTGGTATGAAATGAGGCTAAAGAGGCAAGCAAGGGCCTGGCCATGTTAGGTTCTTCTAGGTCCACAGTAAGGAGTTTGAGCTTTTTCCTTTTGTATTTATATTTCTAACTGCAAAGTTATATAGTTTGATTTAACATTTTAAAATACTCATCCTGGCTACTGCATGGAGAATAAATTATAAGGGAGCAAGAGTAAATGAAGGGAGATCAAAAGGTGTACCACAATGATGTGAGATGGAAAGAAGTAGAACATACTTTAGATACAGAACCAACAGGATTGCTGATGGTTTGGGTGTGGAAATCAAGGAATCAATAACTCATTGGCTGTTAAAACAAGCAAATGGGAAGTAATTAAAATTTACTAAGGTATGAAATGACCAAGATGAAACATATCAGTGAAATGGGAAAGGTAGGAGGATAAATTGTTTCAATTTGGACACATTAAACGTAAGATGCCTGAAGACAAAGAAAAAGAAATGTCAAATAAACAGTTGAACAAAGGAATCTTTAACCCAAGTAGAAGATCAGACTATCAATATACATTTGGGAGTCAACTTAGAGGAGCCATTAAATGCTTATGGGAATTGATGCAATTAACCAGAGATAGAATGCTTGTAGGGAAGAGAACACAGACTAAGGGGTCCTATCTACTAAAATACTGAGAAGTAATGATAGAACAAGAAACTTAAAAAATGGTTACTGAAAACCAGCCAGAGTTGGTAATAAGAGTAAAAGGGCAAAAGTGGCGTCACAAATGCCAAAAAAGGAAAGTGTTTCAGGAAAGAAGTGACAGACTGTGTTAAAAACAACTGGGTTAAAAAAAATCTAGTAACACATATGAGCAATATCACACAGTATTTGTCTTCCTCTGTCTGACATTTTCCTCACTTTTAATAGTGGTTGCCTTTGAGGAGAAAGAACCCCAGTGGGTGGAGAGGGGATTTAATTTACCTTTTGTACTTTTCCATAGTTTGAATTTTATAACCTTAAACAAATATGACTTTTAAAAATTTCCAACACAGTTAAAAAAAAAAATCTTCGGAGTTCCCGTCGTGGCGCAGTGGTTAACGAATCCGACTAGGAACCATGAGGTTGTGGGTTCGATCCCTGCCCTTGCTCAATGGGTTAACGATCCGGCGTTGCCGTGAGCTGTGGTGTAGGTCACAGACGCGGCTCGGATCCTGCGTTGCTGTGGCTCTGGTGTAGGCGGGTGGCTACAGCTCCAATTCGACCCCTAGCCTGGGAACCTCCATATGCCGTGGGAGCGGCCCAAGAAATAGCAAAAAAAAAAAAAAAAAAATCTAGTAACAAAGAAGAATACTTTTTTTTTTTTTTTTAGGGCCGCACCCGTGGCATATGGAGATTCCCAGGCTAGGGCTAATTGGAGCCACAGCTGCCAGCCTACACCACAACCACAGAAATGCCAGATCCGAGCCACGTCTGCAACCTACACCACAGCTCACGGCAACACTGGATCATTTACCCACTGAGCAAGGCCAGGGATCAAACCTGCAACCTCATGGTTCCTAGTCGGATTCGTTTCCGCTGCGCCACAACAGGAACTCCACAAAGAATACTCTAAATTAGGTAAAACGGAAGTCACTGATGACTTTGACAAAAAGTTTCAGTGAAAACGGAGGGTGAAAGGCAGATTGGAGTTTGCTGATAAGTAAGTGGGAGATGAGGGAATTTCCTGGTGGTCCAGTGGTTAAGACTCAGTGCTTTCACCACTGAAGCCCAGGTTCAATTCCTAGTTTGTGAACTGAGGTCCAACATCAAGCTGCTGCATGACATGAAAAATGGTAAGAAAATGGAGACAATATATGTAAAAGACAGAAGATAATAACAGAGCATGTTTGAGGAAGAAAGGAAAAACTCAGCAGAAAGGTGAGCAATGCAGGAAAAGGAGCAAAGTCCTAGAGAAGTTGGAAAGAGATGGGAACTGCACTGGCTAGCCTTTTTTAGGAGCAGACACACTTCTTCCCCAAATGTGACTGCTTCTGTCACAGACAATGTGAATACAGTTGGGAGATTTGAAAGTAGGAAAGTGAATGCTTCCCACCCCCCACTGTGAATGAAAGAAGGTTATCACCTGAGGGGTGGGATGAGAGTAAAGGATGGTGCAAAAAGCTTGAGAGAAATGAAGGTGAGAATGAGACATTTTGACCAGTTGTTGAGCAACAGTGTTCAAGACTGCTCTGATACAGTGTTGAGTACCCAGTGAAATCTGTGGTCATTTTTCCACTAATATTCGGTGACTCAACTGCAGACTGAGAAAAGGCAAATAATTAGGTTCAATCAGAGATGGAGTTTTGCCAGGCAAGTCTTCACAGCACTGTTATCCCTCTCCTTCATGCCAGCAAAACTGACAGAGGAAATGCAAGGGACATGAACTGAAGATACATTTACATACAGAGATATGCACAGCAAGGCAAGAAGTATCCTTTTTCATTTTCTCTATCTCTATGCAAGGCAATAATAGAAATCATGGCTCTAATAGGACACTCCACCTACATGTAAAATTCCTATTATGTACAAATCCATCTGGACTTAGAAGTGAATAAAAGATTGAGAGAAAAACAAAACATAAAAAACATTAAGTCCTTACTGTTAAAATGCTAAACTCTGGGATTATGAAAGGCCTATTCCTACTGTCAAAACATTGGCAGACATAATCTTTGGATGCTATATGTTCCTTAATAGCAATACTATCTTGGTAACATGGAAATATTCCAATTTTCCATAGTTTAGTCAACCAAAGTTCTTTTTATAACCTACTAGGTAAAAGTATTTCCTTACTTCCTTGGGAAAATTTTTAGGCAAAAGTGCCAAGTAATGTTCAAACAATATTATGTGATCATCACCAAAAAAAAAAAAAATGCTTTTTTTCTATTTCAATGATTCAATGACTACTGTATCTAATTCTTACGTCAAATACTTCTTAAAAATTTAGTAACCTGAAATGTAATATTAAAATGTCTTAAGTATCTATAACAAAAAGAAAAAAAGAACCTCCAAACTAAGTAGGTTACTTAGAAATGTTTTGGAGAAACAACTGGAATTAGTTAAGATTCAGTAGAATGTGAACATGAGCTAGGGAATCCTCTTGCTAAATTTTGATCAACTTATAGTTGATCAAAATCTTTAAGATTATTCCCAAGAATGCAATCACTTTAAAAAGTCTTTATTTTTAACAATTTTACATGCTTTGAAAAGCAAACTTTTAACTGAGTCCCAACTTACCAAACCCTAAAAAATATTTATTTTCTCATAACTCAAAATTCTATGTCAATTAGCGTGTGGAAAACCTAATGTTATGGCTCATCCTTAGGTTATTATTATAGGTAAGTTATACACAAGTATTAACAGTTACATAATTGACTGTAGCTTCTATTCCCGTAGAAACTGAAAATTAATTACCAAAAATGGAATACATACCGATAAAAAAATACTTAAATTAAAACACCTCATGTTTGGTGATTTGGCATCAGATTTCAGAGAAGCAAGAATAAAGTGACAACTTGGCAGTTAAACTGTTAGGAATTTTTTTATAGGATTTAGCTTAGGCCTGCCAACTGTATCTTTAGTTGCAAATATTTTTGATTATATGTTGAATAAAATACTTCCTTGGAAAAAAACCAAAGAAAGATATGAATAAACAGCTTATTGTTTATTATAAATAAATAAAAACAGTTAAAATGCCAAGTAAACTACAGACATACCTGCTAAAAATTACTGATGTAAATACTAGTACATCTCACAGCTGGGGTGAAGTTTGAACATGAGGAATTATAATATTGAAAGGAAACTGTATTTTAACAGAATTTAGGAGTTGATTTTTTTCACTAATATCAAATACCAAAACAGTAAGGATTTGTAAAAAGAATTTTTTTTCATGTAAATACAGGGGAAACATTCTTGTGGTAAATTGTATATATTGTTGACAAGAGATCACATAAAATGCACCATAAAGAATGTATTAAAAATACTTCATGATTTGAGGAAAAATAATAAAAAAATATAAACACAAGTGGGACTAATAATAATCAGGGCTATATTTTCACTATCACTTTAATACAGACTTACAACCAAGTAAGTCTAAGAGAGATATTTTGGACTATAATGGTCTATATAAAACTAACTTAAGTGCATTAAACTATATCAAAAGACTATTTGCTGGTACTTACATCATTTAAAGAACTGTCTTATGTAAACTGAAGATTCCTGCTATTTGTTAAAATTCATGCAAGTTAGGCACACTTGAATTTTGTTTTTAAGTTACACATTCACATATTACATGTCATTTTGATCATTTATTACAGCAAGAACAAGCTGATGTGATTTAGTATCTTTCAAAATAGCTCATAAAGAAATTTTCATTATTAGAAATCATCAGAAACACAGCTATTTAAAAAAAAACATCCTCACCAGACTGATGATGTGTATGATGTCCAGATGCTTCAACAGATTGCCTTTGTTCACTGTCTGGAGAAGGAGAATGAGGGCTTTCTGTAGAAGATGATGCCAAATGTGCCTGAGCTGATGCTGCAGATGATGTAGAAGGTTGAAGAAACTGTTCAGATGGAGTATCTACTTCCATTGCAGTTTCACCCACTTCTGAATCAGTGCTTGATGGGGCCGTAGGAAGAGTTGAAACATCTGACTGAGTTGTTCCACCTTTGAAAAACACAAGTTAATGCAAATGCCAATACTGAATGCTTGCTAAAACCATCTCCTCTAAAGAGATATATTCAAGAAATACATATGCACTTGAGTGTACACACGCACATGAACACCCATACACACACACAGAAACAGATGATTTCAGGATATCAAGTACATCCACTTCCGGTTTACTAGGTCCATCTGGGTAAAAATCCATCCACGGCAAATTCTTATTAAAATAATCTTTCAGGGGAGTTCCCGTCGTGGCGCAGTGGTTAACGAATCCAACTAGGAACCATGAGGTTGCGGGTTCCGTCCCTGCCCTTGCTCAGTGGGGTAACGATCCGGCGTTACCGTGAGCTGTGGTGTAGGTTGCAGACGCGGCTCGGATCCCGCGTTGCTGTGGCTCTGGCGTAGGCCGGTGGCTCCAGCTCCGATTCAACCCCTAGCCTGGGAACCTCCATATGCCGCGGGAGCGGCCCAAGAAATAGCAAAAAGACAAAAATAAATAAATAAATAAATAATCTTTCAAGCAAAATGCTTAGTACTGTAGCTTAACTTAGACAAAACTATACGACAGCTTATGAGATGCCTATACATAGTGTCTGGTCCCTTAAATTTGACGATAATAATTATGATTTAATAGCCAGACAACAGAATAATGGATTTATATTAACATATTTCTATTTCATAACATGAGGTCCTTGGTAAAATATTTAATAAAAAATTTTATTGACAAGTAAAGCTACAAATAGGTCAGAATAAGATTAAGTTTCTGATTCCCATTTCATTAATAGCAATGTTTTAACTGCTAAAATCACATGATACAGTCATGATTTTAAAAGGCTTGAATGTTTATTATGTGTTGTGCCTTGTGCTATCTGCAAAATTAAGAATACTCAATGACCATCCAAAATTTCCCTAATTTTTCAGCTCCTAAAGTAACAGAAATAAAAGTAAAAATAAACAAATGGGACCTAATCAAATTTAAAAGCTTTTGCACAGCAAAGGAAACAAATAAAATGAAAAGACAACCTATAGACTGGGAGAAAATACTTGCAAATAATGCGACCAACAAGGGCTTAATTTCCAAAACATACAAACAGCTCATATGACTCAATAACAACAACAACAAAACCCAATCGAAAAGTGGTCAGAAGACCTATATAGACATTTCTCCAAAGGAGACATACAGATAGCCAACAGGTACACAAAAAGATGCCCATCATTACTAATTATTAGAAAAATGCAAATTAAAACTACAATGAGGTACCTGAAATTGGTCAGAATGGCCATCATTTAAAAAATCTACAGATTATAAACGCTGGAAGGGGTGAGGAGAAAAGGGAATCCTCTTGTATTGTTAGTGGGAATATAAACTGGTACAGCTATTATGGAAAACAGTATGGAAGTTCCTCAGAAAACTAAAAATAGAGTTGCCATATGATCCAGCAATCCCACTCCTGAGTTTATATCCCAGCATAATTTCAACTCAAAAAGATACATGCACCCATATATTCATGGCAGCATTGTTTACAATGGCCAAGACATGCAAACAACCTAAATGTCTATTGACTGATGACTGGATAAAGATGTAGTTTATATATATAACAGAATACTATTCAGCCATAAAAAAGAATGAAATAATGCCATTTGCAGAAACATGGATGCAACAAGAGATTATCATACTCAAGTGAAGTAAACAGAAAGACAAATATTATACGTTACCACTTTTATGTGGAATCTAAAACATGACACAAATGAACTTATCTAGGAAAGAGAAACAGATGCACAGATAGAGAAGACACATTTTTGCCAAGGCAGAAGGAGGGTGGGGAATGGAAGGATAAAGAGTTTGGGATTAGCAGATGCAAACTGCTATATATAAGATGCTCTTGGGACAGAACATGATAGAAGATAGTATGAGAAAAATAATGTGTATATATATATATATATATATATATATATATAAAACTGTGTCACTATGCTGTACAGCAGCACTCTAAATCAATTATACTCTAATAAAAATAAATTTAAAAAATTAAAAAATATATAGGATGCATAAACAACAAGGTCCTACTATGCAGCATAGGAAACTATATAAATATCCTGTGATAAACATAATGGAAAAGAATACATACGTATTAACTATCATATCAGAAATCAATACAACATTATAAATCAACTAAACTTCAATAAATTTTTTTTTAAGCTTTTATTGATTTGGGGGAGTTCCCTGGTGGACTAGTGGGTTATAGATCTGATGCTGTCACTGCTGTGCCTTGAGTCGCTGCTGTAGCATAGGTTTGATCCCTGGCCCATGAACCTTCCCATGCCATAGGTGCAGCCCCCAGCCCCAAACAACAACAACAACAAAAATTTCACTGCAGTGATTTTGCTGAAAATCTAGATTACTAAAAGAAAAATGAATGAACTAATCAAGTTCATGTCTTAAAAGATGCAACCATCTGAGTTCCCTTTGTGGCTCAGCAGTAACCCAAATAGTATCCATGAGGACACGGGTTCAATCCATGGCCATGTTCAGTGGATTAAAGGATCCAGTGTTGCTGTGAGCTGTGGTGTAGGTCCCAGTAGCAGATGTGGCTTGGATCCCGCGTTGCTGTGCTATGGCAAAGGCTGGCCACTACTGCTCCAATTCAACCCCTACCCTGGGAACGTCCATATACCACCGTGAGAGCAGCCCTAAAAAAACACCCAAAAAAAGAAGATGCAACTATCACAGAATATGAAAGTTTTTCTTTCAATCATCTTGATTTAAATATTTCTTAGTTTAAATTCAAGCACAAATTTAATAACTCTTAAGTGAATCTACTGTCTAAGAAATTTAAGTTTATATGCAGAACTTTATTTATGGATGACATTCAATACAATTTTTCATTTTGGGATTTAAAACATTTAGCAGTTAACTTTCATACTCCTCATTTTTGACAGAGATAGGTAACTTCCCAAAGACCAAAACTGGAAGGTAGTGAACCAAAATATTAAAACAGGTCAGGGAGTTCCCATAGTGGCGCAGTGGAGACGAATCCGACTAGGAACCATGAAGTTGCAGGTTTGATCCCTGGCCTCACTCAGTGAGTTAACAATCCAGTGTTGCCGTGAGCTGTGGTGTAAGTCATAGACATGCTCAGATCTGGCGTTACTGTAGCTGTGGTGTAGGCCAGCAGCTATAATTCCGATTAGACCCCTAGCCTGGGAACCACCATATGCCGCAGGTGCGGCCCTAAAAAGACAAAAGACAAAAAAAAGAAAACAGGTCAGCAAACACCAGCAACAATAATTAACAGCTGTTGTATATAAGTAACCAAAAGGAGAAACTATTCAGTTATGTAACATTTACATATCTATAGAGTTTTATCTACTTCCATTCTTAGAGTACATACAAAAAGAACTTACAATGGGGAATAGCAGACTCTTACTTTTTTTGAGAAAAGCAAAAAATTAGGGCTAGATGTAGTGGAACTGGAGGAACAAATTATACCAAATACCTTTTGTCCTATACTGTCCCACACAATACAATAAAAATCTTGTGATTACTAAAGATACAAAACATGGTACACATCAGATGATATAAATAAAACTGACCTTCATAAATAGTTTTTGTCAGCTTTCTGATAACTTCCAATTAATAAGAAAAATTACCTCTGGGTCGAGGTCTTCCTCTTCCTCTATTGCTTTGTGCAACTTCACTTGCTTCCTCAAACCACCGTGATAACATGTCAGACATTCTCTGCATCAGTGACACATTGGGACTTTGCTCTCCTATGACAACACAGGTCTTATCAGTGAATTTAGTAATAAAGTAAGATTTTTCATTAATGCAAAAACATATTCAAAAGACTTTAAAATGAAAGTAATTTTAAAAAATCAAAATTTTTACAAACCTCATGGTTACTAGTCAGATTTGTTTCTACTGTGCCACAATGGGAACTCCCCAGAGTAGCAGTTTCTTATGCTTATCAAAGGCACTTTTTAAGGAAGTTCCCGTCGTGGCTCAGTGGTTAACGAATCTGACTAGGAACCATGAAGTTTCAGGTTCGATCCCTGTCCTTGCTCAGTGGGTTAAGGATCCAGAGTTGCTGTGAGCTGTGGTGTGTAGGTCAAACGCGGCTCGGATCTGGCGTTGATGTGGCTGTGGCATAGGCCAGCGGCTAAGCTCCAATTAGACCCCTAGCCTGGGAACTTCCATATATTGCAGGTGTGGCCCTGGCAGGGGAGGGGGGAGCACTTCATAGGAAAAAAAATTTTTTTAATGTGCTCTCATAAAACTCTCAGGTTGGAACTGAGAGTTTTCATTTCTCTTTATGATACGTACAAAAGGCAAAAATTAAGAAATTCGATAATACCCAATGTTTTATGTGGCAACAAACAGAACATTCTTACATTTTGAGTGAGAATGCAAAGTAGTGCATACTTTTGGAAGGTAATTTGATTACTATCAAAATTAAAATGTACTCATCTAGTGACCCACACATTCATTCCACTTTTAGGAATTTATCCTAAAGCACACTTACTTGTACAAGTATGCTAAGATGTATATACAAAGATGTTGCAGCATCACTTATAATGGCAAAAAAATGGAAACAAGTCTAAACGTTAATTTTTACATATCCTATTTAAAAAAAAAAAGTTGACCGAAGTACAGTTACCATCTCGTTCTCTTTCACTCTCAGGCCTTGCTCGGGGTCCAGTATCTGACCAATCACCACGAAGTCTCAAACGCTTAACTGGAGGCTGTCGTAACTAAAAGATGAGAAGAAAACTCATTTGCTCAATTCTTAAAGCACACTATAAGTCTAGTAGATTCTTTCCATCTTCTCACTTTCTTTACTGAGATGTTAAATCAAAATATCAAAAAAGAGCCATAAATATCCACTGATGTTGACAGCCTGTACTTATTATCTTCACCCTAAAGAGTCTGAATGTAACTTTGAAATCATGTAAATGTGGTATCTAATCCTGCTTGTATCACTTTCCAGCAGATAAGAGGAAAGTTATCTAATTATGTTGAACCTAAGTTTTCTTTTATAATAAATATAGTCTAGGTAAAGTACCTACATAACTAACTGGCAATAGGAGTTATTATTTTACTATTATTATTGACAATTTACTCTGATTCTCCCCCCAGCATCTCTTCCAACCCTGCATTACTCACCTCAATGTCTCTTAACTCTACCTTGTTGCTCTCATTCTCAGCTAGTAACTTTTCCTCCTACTTCAGAGAAAATAAAGTCAGTTCCATAGAAATGACATCAATTTCCTCAGCTACATTCTACAAACTTACACTTCTTAATTTCTTCCAACCTTTTTCAGAAGATGTATCACTTGTTTTGTTTAAGCCTAAACTATTCTTTTTCTTTCATTCCCTCAACAATTATTCTTTCTCTACCTACACTCATTTCTTCTTTCTTGGTTCTTCCTTAAAATACGCTAACAATTCTTATTTTTAATAAACAAAACACCCCAATTTCATATTTCTAATGCAGCTACACTCTTTTCTCATGCTTTCTGAAGCTTTACTGTCAAGCTTCTATTTAAAAGTTTATATTCTTTCTATTTTTTTCTACCACTCCTTCCTTAATTCACTGAAATCAACCTTACGCTTCCATTTTTCACTGAATTCATTCTCACCAATGTAACCAGTGAATGATCAATTAAGTGATCAAAAATCAATGTACAATTCAAATGTCACCTTTCAGAGCTGTTTTTTTCTTTTTTGGCTGTGCCCACAGTATGCGAAATTTCCCGAGTTGGGAACTGAACCCACACCACAGCAGAGACCAGAGCTGCTGCAGTGACAACTGCCAGATCTTTAAGCCACTGCACCAAAAGGGAACCTCAGAGCTTACTCTTTTTATTTGATGTCTATGTCACCTGACACTCTTAATCACTCCCTTTTACTTTTACATTTTTAACAACTTTTTATTGATATAATTAATACATGGTAATATTTACCCTTTTAAAGTATAGAAATCAGTGGTGCATATTCACAAAGCTATGCAACCACCTGCATCACACTAATCCAGAATATTTTCATTACCTTAAAGAAAAAACCCTATACCTATCAGCAGTCACTCCCCTCGTCCCCCTCTACTCACATCTTGGCAACCACTAATCTACTTTCTGTTTCTATAGATATGCTATTCTAGACATCTCCTATAAATGAAATGTGATCTTTTGTATATGGTTTCTTTCACTCAGCATAGTATTTTTTCAAGGTTCATCCACATTGCACTATGTATCAATATTTCATTTCTTTTTATGGCACAGTAATATTCCATTTTTTTGGATATACTACATTTTATTTATTCATTCATCAGGTGATTAACATTGAGTTGTTTCCACTTTTTGGCTATTATGATTAATGCTGCTATGAACATACATGCAAGGTTTTGTTGTTTTTTTTTTTTAGGCAGCACTAGTAGCATATGGTGGTTCCCAGGCTAGGGGTCAAATCAGACCTACAGCTGCCAGCCTACACCACACCCATGGTAACGCAGACCTGAGCAGCATCTGCAACCTACACCATCGCTCATGGCAATGCCAGATCCTTAACCCACTGAACAAGGCCAGGGATCGAATCTGCAACCTCATGGTTCCTAGTCAGATTCGTTTCTGCTGTGCCACAATGGGAACTCCACCTGCAAGTTTTTATGGAGACATATTTTCAAATTTCCTGGGTATATGTCTAGGAGTGAAACTGCCGAATCATACAACTTCTACGTTTCACTTCTGAGGACCTGCCTATTTTTTTTTTTTTGGCTTTTTTGTCTTTTTGCCATTTCTTTGGCCGCTCCCTCGGCATGTGGAGGTTCCCAGGCTAGGGGTCGAATCAGAGCTTCAGCCACCGGCCTAAGCCAGAGCCACAGCAATGCGGGACCTGAGCTGCATCTGCAATCTACACCACAGCTCACGGCAACACCGGATCCCTAACCCACTGAGCAAGGCCAGGGATTGAAGCCGCAACCTCATGGTTCCTAGTAGGATTCGTTAACCACTGAGCCACGACAGGAACTCCTAGACCTGCCTATTTTCCAAAGCACCTGGGCTATTTTATATTCCTACCAGTGATATCTGAGGGTACCAATTTTTCCACATTTTCATCAACACTTGTCACTTTTTTATTTTAGTCAATCTAGTAAGTGTGAACTGGTCCCTCACTGTGGTTTTGATTAGCATTTCCCTGATAGACAGTGATACTGAACACCTCTTTATGTACTTACTGGCCATTTGTATATCTTCTTTGGGGAAATGCCTATTCAAATCTTTTACCAGTTTTTAAATAAGAATTTCTGTCTTTTTATTGTTATAGAGTTGTTAGGTATTCCTTATATAACATATTATGGATACTAGATTCTAAATGATAAATCAGATATATGACTTGCAAACATTTTCTCCCATTCTGTGGGTCACTATTTTCTTTAACAAAACAATCACTGATTTTTTTTCCTTCAAAATCAAGCAGATTTTTTTCTGTAAATTTATTTTCTCTAGAAAGCATACCAAGCAACAAGGAAAATGGAAAAAAATAAAACCTCTACATCCTCAGCAAAGGAAACAGGGAAAAAAAAAAAACACCCCACAAAATTTCATATTATGTATAAGTATGATTAAGAGCAACTGAGGGAGTTCCCACTGTGGCTCAGCTGTAACGAACCTGACTAGAATCCATGGGATATAGGTTCAATCTCTGGCCTTGCTCAGTGGGTTAAGGATCCGGTGTTGCCATGAGCTGTGGTGTAGGTCACATACGCAGCTTGGATCCTGTGTTGCTGTGGCTGCAGCATATGGCCGGCAGCTATAGCTCTGATTCAACCCCTAGCATAGGAACTTCCATATGCCAAAGCTGAGGCCCTAAAAAGCAAGAAAAAAAAGCAACCGAGAATAACCAAATCTGCAGAGCAAGTCAAAAATGTGATAGAGAATAATCAGATTACAGGGTGCCTAGTGTGGCAGCTGTCTAAAATCTCAAACAATCATTTCCAGAAAGAGAGAGCCTCACCCTGCGTATAAACTGCATTTAGAATAACAAACTAGAGTTCGGCTCCATGGTTATGAGAGAGATTTTTATATTACACAGGCAGAAAAGTAATGTTATATAGCCTCTGCAACTATTTCTGTAAAATCTTTAAGTTAAAAACAGCCCCAAGTTAGATTCTTTTTTGAGACATGCAAAATAGTTTAGTCAAGAAGCCTGATAATAGGTAGTTCCTGTCATGGCTCAGTGGTTAATGAACCCGACTAGAATCCATGAGGATGCAGGTTCAATCCCTGACCTTGCTCAGTGGGTTAAGGATCTGGCGTTGCCATGAGCTGTGGTGTAGGTCACAGATGTGGCTCAGATCCCTCATTGCTGTGGCTGCAGCGTAGGCTGGTGGCTATAGCTCAGATTTGATCTCTAGCCTGGGAATCTCCATATGCCGCGAGTACGGCCCTAAAAAGACAGAAAAAAAAAAAAGTCCTGATAATACTACAGCATTCATTCAGTCAGTCATTCAATAAATATATTTTTAGCAACTTTTATGTGTCGACCACTATTCTAGGTATTGGGGAAAGATCAAGGGACAAATCATAAAAATCTCCAATGTCACAGTTTATAGAATATATGAAATAAAAAAGTAAAATATACAAAGAAAGTGATCTGTTACAGAAGGGAAAAAAAAGTAGGGAAGGGAGATAGATAGCTAGTACCAGAAAATTAAGGATTACTATTTTAAAGAATGTGGTACGGTAGGATGTAATGGAGAAAATGACAGAAAAAGAAATCCAGATGAGACCATTTCAGGCAAAGTAAATTCAGAAGCACAGTTAGCCTGTCTGAGTAAGTAAGAAAATAGATACGGCTAGAGCAGAGGAAACAAAGGAGAGAGCAGGAGAATAAGAACCGGATGACATAAAATCGTAAAGCCACTTTAAGGACCACAGTTTTGTTTTGAGCCAGGTGGGGGGCCACTTGGAGGGAGGATCAGAAAGATGGCATGATTTGACTTAGGTTTTAAAGGGTCACTTTGTCTACAGTGTAGCTAAAGGATTGGAGAGAGTGGATGTAATAGCAGGGGACTAGTTAGAAAGCTACCGTAATAACACAGGAGGAGAGATGCTGATGCCTTGAATCAGGATAGTAGTGGTAGAGTAGGAAGTAGAATTACAGATTTTGAATATAGGCTTCCTCTGCTATCTGAAAGTAAAATGTTCCTCTGAAAACTTTCCTAAGTCGAAATGGAATAAAGAAGCAATTACCCTAGGACATATCTTGCTAACAGATGCATAAAGTAAATCAAGATAAAGCACAGATGCTTAGAAACGCAATTCAAAGCTATGGTGGCCGGATGCTGAAACAGAGATGTAAGTCAAAGCTACAGCAGGTTGATGCTGAGATGCCAAGTGTAGTTCCAACAAGGGAGCCTGGCAATGCCACTTGTTGTTCAGGGTGCACACTGCAAAACAAACACTGATTGCTATTTTTGCTTTTCGCCTTTTTTTTTTTTTTTTTTTTTTGGTAAAAACGAAAATCCTCTTTGGACTTTAGTTAGTGAAAGCAGGTACTAATGTAGGTCTTTAATAAAAGCAAAGTGATAAATAAGCAAGCTTTCAAAAAGTGGAGGATTCTTATAAAACTTTTAGGAGTAAATTATGGGGACCAGGAGAAAATGAGAGATTGGATTTAACAAAGCAGTCCAATAATGGGGTGGGTGAGAAAAATGTCAAAAAGATGTGAGCAAAAGTTAAATAAGACAATAAAAAGGAATACAAAAGTAAAGGAAAATGAGAAGTGGAAAAAATTTAAATAAGACACATGAAGATGCTAAATAAAGGGGAAAAGTAAAAGAAATTATTAAATCATATAGGAAATAAAGAGATACTTAACAAATTTAGAAAATATAAAAATATGAAAACATAAGGAAAAAAATCATAGATTAAACTTCTATTCATACCTTAAAACCCTTCTCAAGTGTTTTTTACGTGTCCAATTGAAAACAATTATTCCTTCCTTTGGTCAACTTACACAGGACATAATTCTTTGTCTTTTGTCTTTTTTGTCTTTTTGTCTGTTGTTGTTGCTATTTCTTGGGCCGCTCCCGTGGCATATGGAGGTTCCCAGCCTAGGGGTTGAATCGGAGCTGGAGCCACCGGCCTATGCCAGAGCCACAGCAACGCGGGATCCGAGCTACGTCTGCAACCTACACCACAGCTCACGGCAACGCCGGATCGTTACCCCACTGAGCAAGGTCAGGGACCGAACCCGCAACCTCATGGTTCCTAGTCGGATTCGTTAACCACTGCGCCACGACGGGAACTCCGAACATAATTCTTAAATATAACTCTATTATTTAAGTTCCATATATTACTTTATATTTTATTTATAACTTTATTCATTTATTTGTAAACTCCTGAGTCAGAGATCATGTCTTTGTCATAGTCACCCTTGATTTTTTAAAGTTTAGTACAGTGTACAGTATATAGCATATAGTGGGCACCCAATAAATATTTGGTGAGCTGAGCTGAGTCTGTCTGAATATTACCGTCAAGGACTTAGCATAAAACACTAAAAGAAAAGACAGTGAGATTGAGAGATTTTAATTTCTTCTATTTACACCTGTGAACTATTTTGCTTATTACAATAAAAATAAATTATTTTTTAAATCTTAATCCATTTTTAGAATTATTGTTCCTAATTTAGTTCATTCAAAGAATACTGAGAAAAACACGTTCAGAATAAAACCAACTGTTCATGACTCAGCCTCACTGACTCTGATTATATAAACGTCTTTTGGCTAAGTATTCTATGGTATAAAAGCTAGCTGGCTCACTTAAAATGTTTCCACATTTCCAACTCTTTCATTACGCAACAGTCACAAAGTTTGACTGTAACTTTACTGAAGCACATTATCTCAAGAGGAAATTACATAGCAACAACAAAATGACAAAGCAGATTTCATATATTCAATCAGACCAATAAAGTCAAAAGAGCTTTCACTAGCCATTGTGTCCTCTTCTTCACCAACTGCCTAATTCATTTAAACACAGTGCCACACTTAAAACACTAAAAATAAATTTATAAAGTAATTTTTTTTTTTTTTTAATTTTATAGTCCCTTCAACCAGCAACTGTAAGAACTGGATTTAGTTTTGCATCTCACTAAGAGTTACAAAATTGTCGCTGTTCTTTAGTACCTTTGAAACGTATTCATTCATAAGACTTGGGTCAAAACCATAAAGTCACTGATGATTAACAAAAAGTAATGGTTAATTTCAAAAGACATTTATATTCCAAAGAATAGCATGAATAAACATAGGATATCATAAAATAAAAAAAGCCAAAGTGGAAAACATCTTGGGGAAAGAAGCTTAACAGTTTAAAGCAAATATTTTTCTATTGCTATACCGACCAATATATGATTTCTTTTTTCGTTTTTATTTAAGGATATACTATTTCTGGTTTTCGCTCTTCATAAATAAGAAAACAGTTCACTATTTTAGAGTCATGTTAGGGACAATAATTCTTTCACCTATTTTTAATACAAATATATATATATAATGTACAAACTTTCAAGAGACTAAATGCTTATGTTCATGCACCAACAGGAGTTTAAGCGATTATCATTTACTATTTATAAGTGGATAAGAATCTCCTCCCTTGATTATGTACACACACCACACATACAAACACTTTAGCTTGCCTTTTTCTCACTCATATGTATTTTCTAAAATGTACCTAGCAATAATATCATTATCACTAGCTCATATTTGTGAAATAGGTAGAATCAGGAGAAGAACTGCTATCCACATATGAATAGTAAACATTGTTATATGAATATAAACATTTAGTCTCTTGGAAGTTTACACATCACATTTATTATTACTTGCTTTTTAGGGCCACACCCGCAGCATATGGAAGTTCCCAGGCTAGCTGAACTGGCACTACAGCTGCAGGTCTACACCACAGGCATAGCAACTCAGGATCTGAGCCGGGTCTGCAACCTACACCACAGCTCACAGCAACACTGGATCCTTAACCGACTGAGCGAGGCCAGAGATTGAACCCACATCCTCATGGATCCTAGTAGGGTTCGTTAACTGCTGAGCCAGGAAGGAAACTCCAACATTTTTTATTATCTTAATTGCCCTTTCTGTAACTGTTAGAACTGTTAATTTTTCTTGCTTGCTGCTGTGCATCCATAAACTTGGAGAAACATTTTGCTACTAAATATCTTCTCTTTAAAAGTAAAAAAAAATAATAATAATTAAAAAATTAAAAAATAAAGGGAAGTCCCATTGTGGCGCAGTGGTTAACAAATCCAACTAGGAACTATGAGGTTGTGGGTTCGATCCCCGGCCTTGCTCAGTAGGTTAAGGATCTGGCATTGCCATGAGATGTGGTGTAGGTCACAGACATGGCTCAGATCCTGCGTTGCTGTGGCGTATGCCAGCAGCTGAGCTTCAATTCAACCCTTAGCCTGCGAATCTCCATGTGCCTCAAGTGCGGCCCTAAAAAGCAAATAAATAAGTAAATAATAAAAAATAAAAGTAAAAATACTTTACAATAAAAAGTAATTAAAAATATATTAAAAAATAAAATATTTTACAATACTTTAGTCTAGCACCTTATTTTTAATTATTTATTACTCCTGTTCTTTCATGTATGATTCATGTCCTTGTTCCCTAGACTACAAATGCTTTGAAAATTATCTATTTCCTGAAGCCCTTCAAGCCCCAGGAATTATAAAATTAATGCTCCAAGAGTTAATGAATTAATGTTTTCTGAAGTGAAAAAAGAACATGGTTTTGAGTAAACTTACTTCTTCTCTTCTCTCTTCTGCAGAAGGAGTTTTAAGTTCTCGTGCTGTATCATCTTTTGGATCAAAAAGATATATGTAATCTGAAGAGTAACTAACAAGAATCTCTTGACCATCTTCACTGTAACACAGAGATGTCACCCTGCAGGACTTATTATTAAGATGGGAAGGGATAAAACGGGCGACCATTCCAGTAGTTCCTCGACCTGCATAATTCCCTAAATAAGAAAATACACAATGCTTAAAATTCATCGTTTTCTTCAAGAAAAACACTTTCAAAACTTCTAATCTGAATTATGAGATATGTTATTTAATGTAGGAATACAAATCCAAGCTATCATATTCTATTTCTGGAAAAGACTCTTTAGTCAACAGATTTTATAAAAAAAAAATTAAAAAGAATACAGTACAGAGATTCTTCCAAAAAATATTCATGATTTTCTAGAATTCCAGATTATGTCAATGGTTTCCTGGAAATTTATTATTTAATCTATTGAATGACTTGTGATTATAATCACACTAAATCTTTTTAAATTTCTCCAAATTAAGATAATTTTTATAATATAAATAAGAAAGCTGTAATTACTAGCATACTAGATAAAACAGCATAGTATTTTTTAATGATTTACCTTTTACTTTATGTCCTTAAAAGATTTTTGATTGTCATGAAATTCTCCACTTATAAGGTAACAGAATGAGAATAGCACTCTAATTTTAACTGTTTTGGGTATAATTAACACAACACAATATGACAGGGAAAGGTACAATTGGTATTTTGTGTCCCCTAGGCCCCAGACTGATAAATTTTAAGAATCCCACAGAGTGGTATAATTCTGCACTATGAGGTCTTGCCCTGCCAAAATGTCAATTGTGTCCCATCTGCTGAGAAATGAAAATTAAGCCTATAGTTTCATAACATATTACATTGCTCCCCTTAAACATGCATATCCAAACAGACAAGCGTTCTCAATCACAGTTCACAAAGAAAAAAAGATCCCATCTAGTTTTCCCATTTCAATAATCTATGTCCCCTCTCACTGGACATTGCTTGACATTGAGATCAACACTGTTAGTTTCTGCCAGGTTCACTTTTAACAACATAAAATATGCGAATATATATAAATGTGTATATATGTATATATATTTGCTGGGTGTATGTGTGTCTGCATGAGAGAGAGAGAGAAATCTTGGCCTTCCTTGATAGAAAATGCTAATGGAAGTTGGCTTTGAATAGACTATTTCAGGAGTGGTTTGATTCCAAAGTGGATGAGGAACATGAGAAGTTAAAGGCAGACTCAAATTCAATAATGCAGTATCATTAACAGTACTTTAGCAAGGCTACTAAGTAGGCATAAACACAGGCTATACATTAACACACAATCAAATCACTGTTTTTTCCTAATTTTTCTCTCTATCATCCTTACTATTATCCCCTGGATTGAAAAGACAGCACTGAGAAATTAGGAAAGCAAAGTGCTAAGGGCTGAAGAGAAATCCCTGAAAATTCATGTCCACCAAGAACCACAGAACATGATCTTATTTGGAAATAGGGTCTTTCTACATGTAATTAAGATGATATCATACTGGATTGGGGGTAGGTCTTAATCCAATATGACTGTACCCTCATAAGAAGAGGAGAATGTGGACATAGATACACACAGGAGAAAATGGCAAGTAAATATGGAAACAGATTGGACTGATGCATTTAAAAGCCAAGGGATGCTAAGGATTGCTAGCAACCACCAAAACCTAGGAGAGAAGCAGGCAACAGATTCTCCTCAAGAGCCTCAAGGAGAAACCCTTGATTTCAGACACTTAGCCCCCAGAAATGTGAGAGAATAAGTTTCTGTTATTTTAAGCCATGGATTTGTGGTAATTTGTTATAAAAGCCCCAGGAAACTAATACATCAAGTGTTATAACTTTTTAAAGTGATAAAATGAAAAAACATCGCCCTGATGGTGGTCATAAAAACTTGGTGAAATCCTATTTTTTATAATAATGCATAGTATTTGAAGACATTCTATTTACAGAATTTTATGTCAAATTAATAAAATTTTAAAACTGCAATACGTCACAAAGATTTATTCTTTGACTGACCCTCTTATGTCTTTTTACCTGTAGCTCTTGTGCCTAGCATTCGCCGATCATATATTCGTACTGAGCTATCAGAACAACCAACAGCAAGATAATACGGTATTGGTGGACAAATAGCTACAGATGTGGCAGCACGTCGGCAGTTAATTAAAATATCCTACAAAAGATAAAAGAATACCAGTTACATAAGCTTAACAATAGAGAATACTCTATTTAAAACATTTTCCTTCAATTAGAAGAAGAAATTCCTTCTCAGGAATCTTAATTCAGTCAGCATGACAATGAGGGAGGAAGAAACAAAAACATGCCTCCTAAATATTCCTATACTCAGGAATATAATGAACACTGTCTTTAGAAATATTTTAAAAACTTAGAAATATTTTAAAAACTCACATATTACCTATGTAATACTTAGTCATTAATGTAATTACTTAGTCATTAATGTCATTAGAAATGCCTGCTATTATCAGTCCACTAGACAGTAAAGATGGAAGTATAATCAACCTTTATCTATGATAAGTATTAATGATTATTTTTATGGTACTCATGATATTTTAATTTTAATTATTGCTATTATAATGTAATAAAATTATCATAACCTGATTTAAAAATTTAATATTTTTCTTTCGGGGGGGGCCTTTTTTTTTTCCTTTATTGCCACACAAGGCAGTATGTGAGCATTCCTGGGCCAGGGATTGAACCTATGCTGCACACAGTAGCAACCAGAGCCACAGTGGTAAAAACACAGGAGCCTCAACCCCCTAGGCCATCAGAGAACTTCCATAAAATTTTATATTTTTCTTAACTTATAAAATCTTCCTCTTTACCAGCTCAAAAACAATGTACACACATATATACTAACCATGTCAAAGACAGGTTTTACTATAATATCACTACTTATCTCTATAACAAGCACTAGAAAATGTAAGAACTATCACAACAAAGACGTAGAACCTTAAGATAGTCTATAAATTCTATACTATTCTGTCCTTAACTCTAACTCTTCACTCTTTTAAGTTACACTTATGTTAAGTTTTATAAATTCAGTTACTGTCCTCAGAACATTATTCTTTTTTTCCCTTTTTTTTTTTTAAATGACCTCATCTGCTGCATACAAAAGTTCCCCAGCCAGAGGCTGAATCTGAGCTGCAGCTGCAACACCAGATCCTTTAACCCACTGTGCCAGGCCAGGGATCAAACCCGTGCCTCTGCAATGACTGGAGTGGCTGCAGAGGGATTCTTACCCCACTGTGCCAAGAACTTAATGAACATTATTTTTTTTGGCAGGGGGAAGGCTGCACTTGCAGCATATGGAAGTTCCCAGGCTAGGGGTTGAATTGGAGCTACAGCTGCTGGCCTACACCACAACTCAGGGCAATAGCAGATTCCTGAACCACTGAACGAGGCCAAGGATCGAACCCGCATCCTCATGGATCCTAGTCGGGTTCACTACCTCTGAGCCACGACGGGAACTCCTGAACATTGTTCTTATTACACAAAATTCTTTCACAAAGTACTTCATAATTCTAAATTTTTAGTATTTAAGAACTGCCCTAGTTACCAGTTTTTCTTTATGCTCTGTCTCTATTCATTTTTACATATAAAGAAATCAATTATCTATTCATTTTTACTATATAAATAAAAGTTTTACTGAGGAAAAGTAACAATATTTCACTTATTAGCTTTGTCTTATTTTTTAGGTTCATGGGGGTTTTGATTATAAAAGCAAAATTAAATCCTACTATATTGTATACTGAAATATAGCTTAAAAGAATTTGATATAACAAATTTTAGTACCTATTATTTACTAAGAAACAGGTTTATCAAATGCCCCTAATAAACAACTTGACATTTTAAACTTATTTCTGCTTTTAGTTCAAAGCTTTCCTAGTTATGTATGTCTGTCTGTGTGTGTGTGTGTGTGTATGTGTGTGTGTGTGTATAAAATATAACAACTGAATTAATTTTTTTTCTTTTTACAGCTGTACCCGCGGCATATGGAAGTTCCGGAGCCAGGAGTCAAATCAGAGCTGCAGCTGAGGCTTATGCCACAGCCATGGAAACACCTAATCTGAGCTGAATCAGCGAACTACACTGCAGCATGAGGCAATGCCAGATCCTTAACCCACTGAGCAAGGCCAAAGATCAAATCCGCGCCTTCACCTTCACGAAGACAACATGGGAACTCTTAGATGTTTTTAAATTTTTCTCCTCTGTTTCAATGTATAATTTTTTCTCCACCTAAAGCATGTTAACAATATTAACTATTAAACATGTTAACAGTAGCAACTGGATTAATTAACAAACATTTAACATGAGTACTAGTAATTCTGTTTCTTTTTTTGGGGGGGTAAAGGTCAGTAAAAATATATTTAGCAATATTTTCTTATTTCATTTATTACCCCATGATCTGAAACAAAAGCTATTGTCTCTAAATAACATTTGGGGTTAGTTGTCTGGGGCCTTAAACTGACTGATTTCTCAGGCCTTGTTCCAAGTTTAAAATACTATTTTAAAAATTACAAAATTGAGGAGTTGAGGAGTTCCCATTGTGGCTCAGCAGTAATGAACCCAACTAGTATCCTTAAGTGGGTTTGATCCCTGGCCTAGCTCAGTGGGTTAAGATCCAGCACTGCCATGAGGTGCAGTGTAGGTCACACATGCGACTGTGACCCCATACTGCTGTGGCTGTAGCATAGGCTGGCAGTTACAGCTCTGATTCGAACCCTAGCCTGGGAACTTCCATATGCTGATGAGGGTGTAGCCCTAAAAAGACAAAAATAAATAAATAAATAAATGCAAAATTGATAGTGGAGCTCCATATTTAGAGATGTGAGTTAAATCTGAATGAACAAGTTGATAAAACATCATGTAACTACTGAGAAAACATGTAAATAATTCTCAGTTTAAAGGACGAGGTAAAAGTAAAAAGACACTAAACTACTACATGATTTTATAACTACTACTGGTAAGCAAAAATTGTCTCCATAACATGGTAAATGGAATGAATTAATATTTCAAGTTCTTACAATGTTAAAGTATATATCTGACAACTATATAAATTTTCATAAATATATTTGCAAGTTAAATACACATTCCCTAACTTCACTATTAACATTTTAATTAAGGAGTTCCCACTGTGGCTCAGCAGAAATGAATCTGACTAGTATCCATGAGGACACAGGTTCGACCCCTGGCCTCTCTCAGCAGTTTAAGGAACCGGCATTACTGTGAGCTGTGGTGTATGTAGGTCACAGACGCTACTCGGATCCCGTGTTGCTGTTGCTGTGGTTTAGGCCAGTGGCTACAGCTCCGATTCTACCCTTAGCCTGAGAACCTCCATATGCCACGGGTGCAGCCCTAAAAACACAAAAAAAATTGTAACTAAACTTTTTTGATTATAATATATACACTAATGAAAGATTTTATAAAAAATAGTTTAATTTACCCATAAACTAATAACCTGATAGATAACGTACTGTCCAATTTTAATCTTAATTTTTTCATTTGTACAAAAAATTTGATTCTTACATCTTTGCAATCTTCTTTTGTGCAGCTAGTTTTGATGCGTGTATCAAACCACCTAACAGTTCCATCTTCACCACAAGAGAGAAAAGTATACGGGTCATTAGGTACAGTCATAATCTGAAAATGAAAACAAAAGAAAAGGTAATATTGAACATTTAAAGCAAAGGCTCTGAAAATCACTGCTGCTATATTACAAAGTGATTTTGGAAAAAGCAACCAAAAATCATTTATTTTAATTATGACTTACTCACACCATAATGCAAAAAGTGTAATACATATAGAAATATACAAGAAGTAATTACTGAATTAATGTTACTCATTACAGTGAAGTTTGAAATTAATGTACCTTCAGACAGAAAGTTCTTTACAATTGTCTAAAAACCTTGACAAAAAAATTCTACCCTAGGAAGCTTGTTCAAGCTTTGCATAGACAAATTTTTAATTTCTTGGATGTGGATTTATACTTGTGTTAGAAATACATTATAAAATTTTTTCTCTGATAATGTTTCTAAAAACCATGTGATGCCGAATTATCCTAGTACAATGGACATCCATATACAAATAAGTGAACTTGACTCATACCTTCCAACATACACACACACTTAAAATGGACTGTTGACTTAAACATATATCTAAAACTCTTACAATTTCTATACAAAAATATAGCAGAAATCTTTGTAACCTTGTGCTAGGCAACACTTTCTTAGATATCAAAAGCACAATCATAAGAATAAATTGATTAATTGGGCATCATAAAAATTAGAAACTTGTACTTTTTTTTTTTTTTTTTGGTCTTTTTAGGGCAGCACCTGCTGCATATGGAAGTTTCCAGGGTAGAGGTCCAATCAGAGCTGGAGCCACCAGCCTACACCACAGCTCACAGCAACACTGGATCCTTAGCCCACTGAACAAGGTCAAGGATTGAACTCGCATCCTCATGGATGCTAGTCGGATTCATTAACCACTGAGTCACAACGGGAACTCCCGAAAGTTGGACTACTTGTAAGATACTATTAGGCATCATAGAGAGAAAATACTGGCAAATTCTATAATAGAAGAAGAATTTGTATCAAGAATATATAAAGACGTCTCAAAAGTTGATGAAAAAAAAACCCACCATTTTTTTAAAGAGGACAAAAGATTTAAATTGTCACTTTACCAGAAAAAAAAATGTAAAGATGGCAAGTTATATATATGGAAGGAAAGATGCTCAACATCATGTTATTAGGGAAATGCAAACTAAAAACACAAGATACCACTATACACTCACAGAATGACAAAAAAACTTAATGACTGTTAAAACCAAGTTATGACCAGAATATTGAAGAATTAGAACACTCATACATGGTTGGTGGGAATGTAAGTAGCACATTCATTATGAAAAAGTTTGGAATTCCTAAAAAGTCATTCCAGGGTTCTTGTCATGGCTCAGAGGGTTAAGAACCCAATAATGTCTCTGTGAGGAAGTGGGTTCAATCCCTGGCCTCATTCAGTGGGTTAAGGATCTGGCACTGCTGCAAGCTATGATACAGGTCACAGATGTGGCTCAGATATGGCGTTGTTGTGGTTGTGGCATAGGCCTGCAGCTGCAGCTCCAATTCAACTCCTGGCCTGGGAACTTCCATATGCTGCAGGTATGGCCATAAAAAAGAAAAAGCAAAACAAAAGAGTTATTCCTACTAGGTGATCCAGCCATTCTACTCCTAGGTATTTTCCCAAGCAAAAAAAAAAAAAAGTGTATATCCACACAAACACTTGTATATGCATATTCACAGAGCTGTATTTCTAATAGCCAAATACATGAAACCACCCAAATTCCATCTACAGGCAAATGGATAAACAAACTGTGTTATGTCCACATGATGGAATTCTAGCAGCTGAGTAAGGGCTGTTGTAACAGAATACCACAGACTGGGTGGCTTAAATAAACATTTATTTTTCATAGTTCTGGAGGCTGCCAAAGTGCCAACCATAGCTGTGTTCTTGATTAACGTCCAATCCCTAGCTTGTGGACAGCCAACTTCTCATTTTATCCTCACATGGTGGAAAGAGGACTAGCCTCTTCCTCTTCTAATAAGGGCGCTAATCCTTTCATGAGGGCTCCACCCTCATGAGGCAGTTACCACCCAAATGCCCTACCTTTACATACCATCTCAATCACATTAGGACTTCAACATAAGAATTGAGGGGCAGAGGGAGACACAAATATTTATTCCATAAAAACTAGTCATCATTAAAACAGAATAAATGAATGATACATGCTACAACATCGATAAATATCAAAGTAATTATGCTAAATGAAAGAGCCTAGACAAAAAAATACGTTCTGTATGATTTCATTTCAATCATATTCTAGATCACCTTTGTGATCAGGGATGATCATCAAAGTGATGTTACTAAGGGTATGGAAATTTTAAGCAGTAAAGAACATGGTCATTATTTTGATGATGATGGTTTCACTGGTATAAACATGTCATCAAATTATACACGTAAAACATGGACAAATTATTATTTTATAGGCTACTGAAAAAAATAACTATGCAATGCTGAACTGCTTTAAGCATTTAAACTGACCTCTCAAAACATTATTTTAGTAACGATGATAGTTCTATAACAATGCAAATGTACTAAATGTCACTGAACTGTACAGTTAAAAGTGGTTTGAATGGCAAGTGTTATATCACACATATTTTACCGAAATAAGTATTTTTTAAGAAATAAAACATTTTAGATATTCTATATCTATCCACTTCTAGTTTAGTAATAAAACTGTAAGTTTAGGCCCTCTGAAAATTGTCCTGTCCAAGATACTCCCCCCTTCTCTGTGCTTAGAAGTAGAAACTACCAAATTTGGGTATTTAGCAATCCCACTTGGGGATTTTGTGCACTGATAAACAATGGAAGATATGTTATTATATTTTCAAACTTTGTACACGCAAAAAGGTGCTCAGATCCACTAGTCGTCGAGGAAATAAACACAAATTATAATCCTAAGTAAAAATCTCTACACATCACCAGAATGACCAAAATGAAAGGGACTTGATATCACATGTCAACGAGGATATGGAGCAACTGGCACTCTCACACATTGTTGACTGGGAGTACAACCACTTTGAAAGAGCATGTGTCCAAATGAACCTTTCCACAGAAAAGAAAATCATGGACATGGAGAACAGATTTGTAGTTGCCAAGGGAAAGGGGAGGGAGTGGGACAGATTGGGAACTTGGGGTTATCAGATGCAAACTATTGCTTTTGGAATGGATAAGCAATGAGATCCTGCTGTATAGATAGCTCTGGGAATTCTGTCTAGTCACTTATGATGGAGCATGATAATGTGAGAACAAAGAATATATACGTGTATGTGTGACTGGGTCACCTTGCTATACATTAGAAAATTGACAGAACACTGTAAAACAGCTATAATGGAAAAAATAAAAATCGTTATTAAAAAAAAACCAACTATATTTCCTTTAAAAAGTCTATTCAGTTACTGAAAAGGAAAAAAAAAAAGAGAGAGAGAGAGAGAAAGAGCATGTGTCAGTATCTACCAAAGGTGGTCATAAGCCTCTTCCATGACCCAGCAATTCCACTACAAATAAATGCCTTCACAAAGGCACCTAAAGATGTATACCAGAATGTTCATAGCAGCCCAATTCATGTTAGCTAAATACTTGAAGCAATCCAAATGACCAGTAAGAGACTAAAGATAGAAACTGTGATATATTCCTAAAATAAAATACTAGAGCAATAAGAATAAACACGTCATTCTCAAATTACATTAAATGAGCAATTAAAAATAAGAACAGGAGTTCCGTCGTGGTGCAGTGGTTAACGAATCCGACTAGGAACCATGAGGTTGCGGGTTCGGTCCCTGCCCTTGCTCAGTGGGTTAACGATCCGGCGTTGCCGTGAGCTGTGGTGTAGGTTGCAGACGTAGCTCGGATCCCGCGTTTCTGTGGCTCTGGTGAAGGCTGGTGGCTACAGCTCCGATTAGACCCCTAGCCTGGGAACCTCCATATTCCGAGGGAGCGGCCCAAGAAATAGCAAAAAAAAAAAAAGAAAAAAAAAGAACAGAAGATTTCTTGCCAGAAATCAGCTGAGTAACATCTTTAAAGTAGTAAAAGTAGTAAAGCAGTATCAGGAGTTCCTGTTGTGTCTCAGCAGGTAGAGGACCAGTGTTGTCTCTGTGAGGGTGTGAGTTTGATCCCTGGCCTTCCCTCAGCAAGTTAAGCATCTGGCATTGCCATAAGCTTCAGTGAGGTCACAGATACAGCATGGATCTGGTATTGCCATGGCTGTGGCATAGGCCTCAGCTACAGCTCCAATTCAACCCCTGGCCTGGGAATTTACTTCCACATGCTGCAGGTGTGGCCCCAAAAAGACAAAAAAAAAAAAAAAAGCTGTCAAACTAGAATTATATACCCAGAGAAGTATCTTTCCCTAAAAAGGGAAAATAGACTTCTCAGAAATAAGAAAGCTGAAAGGATTATTCAGTGGAAGAGAAGCCAACAAAGGGCACTTCTTACCTAACCATTACCCACTATTTTTGTAAAAAAGAGTTTAAATGAAGCTCAGCCACACTCAATCATTTACATAGTATCCAAGTCTGTTTTTCTGATACAATGGCATATCTGAGTAGTTATGACAAACATAACATGACACACAAAGCCTAAAATATTTACTATTTCATCTTTTACAGGATAATTTTCCAAACCCCTACACTAATAGACTGGCACAATATAAAATATTTATATTTTTAAATCCTTCACGTAAAAGGAAAATGATGCCACCTAGTAACATAGATTTATGCAAAGTATTAAAAGACTATAAAAAATAAATACATAAGTAATCATAACACTTTTCTTTGTTTTTTTTTTCTTTTTCTTTTTCCACACCTACAGCATATGGAATTTCCTGGGCGAGGGGTCAAATCAGACTACAGGTGCCAGCCTACACCACAGCCACAGCAACACCAGATCCCAGCCACATCTGCAAACTACACCACATCTTTTGGCAATGCCAGATCCTTAAACCACTGAGTGAGGCCAGGGACTGAACCCACATCCTCATGGATATTAGTCGGGTTCTTAACCTGCTGAGCCACAACGGGAACTCCTGTTTTAAATTTTTTTTTAAATATAATTGAATGTATCTTCTTCAGAAAACTAAGAGAGATACCATATGATCCCAGCAATCCCAGTCTTGGGCATATACCCAGATAAAACTATAATTCAAAAAGATGCATGTACTCATATGTTCATAGAATCAATATTCACAATAGCGAAGATGGAAACAACCTAAATGTCTATCAAAAGATGAATGGATTAAGACAAAGTGGTACATATATAAAATGGAATACCACTCAGCCATTAAAAAGGCAAGAATGCCATTTGCAGCAACATGAATGCAAATAGAGATTATCACACTGAGTGGTAAGTCAGAAAGAGAAAGACAAATACCATATGAGATTACTTATATGTGGAATCTAAAAATGGCATAAATGAACCTATCTACAAAACAGAAACAGACTCACTCACAGACATTGTGGTTCCTAGGGACAAAGGGGGATGGGTTGGTAGTGGGATGGACTGGGAGTCTAGGGTTAATAGCTGCAAATTATTACACTTAGAATGGATAAACAATGAGGTCCTACTGTATAGCACAGGGAACTATATGGATAGACCATGATGGAAGATAATATAAGAAAGGGAATGTGTATGTATGTATGTGTGTGTGTGTTTATATATGGCTGGGTGTATATACATATGGCTAGGTCACTTTGCTGTACAGAAGAAATTGACACATTGTAACTCATCAACTATAGTTTAAAAAAAGATATAAGACAACTAAAGGAAGAATATCAACAACATGTTAGGGAGGTTATAAAACATGTAAGAACTGGCATTCCCATCGTGGCTCAGTGGAAATGAATCTAACTAGCATCCATGAGGACGCAGGTTCGATCCATAGCCTCACTCAGGAGGTTAAGGATCCAGCGTTGCTGTGAGCTCTGGTGTAGGTCCCAGAGGCGGCTTAGATCTGACCTTGCTGTGGCTGTGGCATAGGATGACAGCTACAACTCTGATTCAACCCCTAGGCTGGGAAGTTCCATAAGCCGTGGGTACAACCTAAAAAAAAAAACAGACCAAAAAAAAAAAAAGGAAAATCAGTAAGAATATGGAAGGCTTGAACATAATCATCAGTCACCTTGACATAACTGACATTTATGGAATACTCTACAAACAGAAGAATATGCATTTTTTAAGTCTATAAGATAATTTTACCAATAAACCATATTCTGGGACAATACAACCAGTTTCATTAAAATTAAAAGGATTTGGAGTTCCCACCATGGTGCAGTGGATTACAAATCCTACTGCAGCAGCTTGGGTTGCTGCAGAGGTGTGGTTCAATTCCCAGTGCAACATAGTGGGTTAAAAGGATCCAGCATTGCCTCAGCTGCAGCTTGGATTCCATCCTTGGCCCAGGAATTTCAATAGACCACAGGTGAAGCCATAAAAAAATAAACTAAATTTAAAAGATTCAAGTCATGCAAATTATGTATTCTGACTGAGAATTGAACTAAATTAATTAGAAATCAGTTACACAAATGATTAAAATAGCTTTGGAGTTTCTGCTGTGGCACAGTGGGACCTGGCTTTGCTGCAGCTGTTGCATAGGTCACAGTTGCAGCTCAAATTCTATCTCTGGCCTGGGAACTTCCATATGCCACAGGTATGGCCGTACGAGGGAAAAATAAAGCTTCAATTCCAATAACCCCAAACTGAAAAACAACAAAAGTACAAATATTTCAAGACATTTGGAAACTAAGTGACACACATCAATAAATGATAAATCAAAGAGGAAAATAATGGAAATAAGACAATATATTTAATTGAAATATATTTTTCCTTTGAAACTTCAGCATATCAAAATTTGTGAAATTTACCTAAAGAATACTTAATGGAAATGTTATACCAACTTCCTGTATTAGAAAGAATAAAGGTCTCAACAGTGACTTCAGCTTCTACCCTAAGAAACTAGAAGAAAGAGAGCAATGAAACTCACCACAATAAATAGAAGAAAAAAATGGAGATCAAAAATAGAAAAAGGAGGCATTCCCATTGTGGCACAGTGGTTAAGAATCCAACTACAGCAGTTTGGGTCACTAAAGAGGTACAGGTTCAATCAGCCTGGAGCAATGAGTTAAAATGGATCTGACATTGCTGCAGCTGTGGCATAAGTTGCAACTGAGGGTCAGATTCAATCCCTGGCCCAGAACGTCCATATGCTGCTGGAGTGGCCATTAAAAAAGAACGAAAGAAAGAAAGAACGAACGAACGAAAGAAAGAACGAACAAAAGAAAGAAACAAACAAAGAAAAACAAAAGAGGAAAACAGAGAAGAGCATGGAAACTAAATTTGGTTCTTAGAGATTAAATCTCTACTCAGATTGATAAAATAGCAAGAGAGAATACAAGCTCCTAATAGTGATAGAGGCGACATTGCTACAGTTTCTATAGATGTTAAAAATTAAGAGAGTATTATGAACTTATACCAACAAATTCAGCAACACAGATAAAATGGACAAGTTCCTTGACAACGATAAAATACCAAAGCTTGTTAAAGCAGAAGAAGTAACCTAAATAACCAAATATCCATTTTAAGAATTAAATATGTAGTTATAAACATTCTATAAAGAAAGCACTAGGACCAGGTGGCTTTATTGCTAAATGTTCCCAAACATATATGAAATAAATATTACCACTTCTATACAAAGTTTCAGAAAACGGAAGTGGACAAATGTTCCAAGTTATTCCAACAGGTCAATCTTACACAACAAAAAAATCAAAGAAGATGCAAGAAAAGAAAGCTAAAGACCATCTCTCAGGAACACATCTGCCAAAAAAAAAAAAAAATCTCTTAACAAAATGAATACAACGTAGAAAAAAAGATAATATATCAATGTATGATGATGTAAAATTAACTCATCATATTAAGAAACTAAAAATAAAAATACAGTATTTTTTAAAATGCAGAAAGATATTTGACAAAATCCAATATATATTCCTGTTAAGTATAAGAACAGGAATAGAAAGAATTAACTCAACCTGACAGAAAAACATCTATGAAGTATACCCACTGTCATACCTACCAGATCGAAGATCAAAACAAGGGAAGGATGTTTAGTTTTACCACTTTTATCCAATACTGGACTGAAAGTTCTAATAAATATGATAAGAAAAAGAAATAAAATGAGTCCAGATGGGAAAACAAGTAAAATTGTCTCCATATTCACAGATGACGTAATCTAAGTAGAAAATCCTATGTACTAGTTTTCTTAAAGTTATTACAACTGCTGAGTGCATCAAAACTGCAGAATGTAAGATCAACATGTAAAAATCAACTGTATGCGAAAATGCTAGCAACCAATTAGAAACTGAACAGACATGAGAAAATATGGAATATTTAAGGATAAGTCTTAAGATATATAAACTGAAAATTAAAAAATTTATAAGTAATAAAATGTATTGCAAACATGGATTAGAGGATTTAAAATTGTCATCAATTCTCCCTAAATTGATATATTCAAATAAATGCCAGGAGGAATTTTGACACTATGATTATCAAATTCATGTGGAAATACAAAAGATCTAAAGTATCTAAAATAATTTTTGAAAAAGAAGAAAGAACTTACACTACCTGGTTTCAAGGGTTAAAATAAAGCTGTAGTAATAAAGACAATGTGGCACAGCATAATGATAAATCACCAGAAATAGATCAAAATAGAAATGGTCAATTGATTTTTGATGATGATGCAAAAAAAAAAGTTCATTAGAGAACAATAATGTTGGAAAACTGGATATCCATACGCAAAATACTAAACTTAAAGCAACTATCTCATAGTTTATTTAAAAACTGACACAAAATGGATCATCAATCTAAATGCAAAACTTAAAACTTTTAGGAAAAAACCTTTTTGAGGTTTGGTTAAACAAAGATTTTTAAAGACAACATTGGTCCCCCTCAAAAATAATACATTTGATAAAATGGGTTTCTCCAAAATTAAAGAACTTCTTTTTGAAAGCTACTTTAAAAAAAAAAATGAAAGGCTAGCCATCAACTCTAAGAAAAAAATTCTAAGTCATTTACTTGAAAAATATACAGAACGTGTTTTTAAAAACCTTCAAAACTCAATAATAAAAAATAAAGGACAAAAGACTGAACAGACAATTTACCAAAGAAGGTACATGAAGGAAGATACAGAAAAACATGGCTCAAATAAAGGAAAAAGTAAATATCCAGAAACCAACTCTAATAAAATGGAGATACATGAATTACCTAAAAAAGAATTCAAAGTAGTGGTGATAAAGAAACTAACATGCTACAAGAGAATACAAATAAACAGACAACTAAACAAAATAAGGAAAATAATGATTAAACAAAATAAGAAAATTACCAATGAAAAACTGGAAATATGAGCAAAATAGAAATTTTAGAGCTAAAGAACATAATAAGGACATTTTTAAAGTTACTAAAGGAGGATCAACAACAGGCTCAATCAAGCAGAAAAAAGAATCACCACATTCAAAAACAAATCACTTAAAATTATTAAGTCAGAGGAACAAAGAAGAAAAAGAATGAAGAAAAGTGAAGAAAGCCTAAGGGCCTTATAAAATATTACCAAGACAACCAATATTCCCACTATGGGAGTTCCAGAAGGAGACACTGGTGGTTGGTAGAGAGTTTATCTGAAAAAATAATGGCTGAAAATTTCCCAAATCTGAGACAGAAGATGAACATCCAGATTTAAGAAGTTCAGAGGACTCCAACTAGAATGAGCCCAAAGAGGCCCAAATGGAAACATACTATAAACAATTTGACAAAAGCCAAAGAGTAAATCTTGAAAATAGCAAGATAAATGTGAAATTATTACATACAAGGGGATCCCATTAAATCAGTGGATTTTCTCAGCAGAAACATTACACTCCAGAGGGGAGTGGGATAATATACTCAAAGTGCTGAAAGAAAAGACTTACAAACCAAGAATTACTAGAGCCACCAAAACCCCTTTAAAAATAAAGGAGAAATAAAGACCTTCCCAGATAAACAAAAGCTGAGGAAGTTTATCACCATAAGACCTGCCTTACAAGAACTGCTAAAGGAAGTTCTTCAGTTGAAATGAAAGGCAGCAACACATAAGCATATAAAAATACAAATACAGAAAGCTGTAAATGCTGTAATGGTGATGTATAAATCACTTTTAAGTATAGACTTTAAAAAAGCATTAAAAATTATTATAATACTATAGAATACTATAGAAAGATGTAGTTTGTTGCACTGACAACAAAGTGAGGAAAGGATATAAATAGTAGAGTTTTTATATGTTTTCAGCTCAAGACAGATTGTTATACCTATGTTTTATACAATCCTCACAGTAGCCACAATGAAAAACCCTATTAAAGATACCAAACGAAAACGAGAAAGCAATAAAAGCATGTCACTATTTTAAAAAAAGAAAAGAAAAAGAAATCAAAAGATTACAAAGGAAAGCAGCAAGAGGGAAAAGAGTGGCAAAATATCTGCAGGACATATGGAAAAAAAATTTAATGGCAATAGTGAGTAATTATCAGTAACTACTTCAAATTTAAATGGTACAGTACTAAGTGGGAAAACTATGGTAATAAGATACCTATATTAAAAAAGAAAAAAGATCTGAAATTAACAACTTTGTACCTCAAAGAATTAAAAATAGAACAAATTTAAGCCAAAGTTAATAGAGGAATAATAAAAATTAGAGCACAGGAGTACCCACCGTGGCACAGTGGGTAAGGATCCAACCTTGTCTCTGCAATGGCTTTGGTTGCTACTGAGGTGTGAGTTCGATCCCTTGCCCAGCACAGAGGGTTAAGGATCTAGTATTGCCACAGCTGGGGCATAGTTTACAGGCTAGGGGTCAAATCAGAGTTGCAGCTGCCAGGCTACACTACAGCCACGGAAACAATGGATCCAAGCTGCATCTGAGACAGACACCACAGCTCAGGGCAATGCCCGATCCTCAAACCCACTGAACAAATACAGGGATTGACCAGCATCCTCATGGATACTAGACAGGTTTCTTAACCCACTGGGCCACAATGGGAACTCCCAAGAAGATAGTGATTTCTAATTTTAAGACTTTAATCTTATTTATTTTCAAAAAGTTCCCTCTGGGTAAAAAGAGGAAGGAAGTGATGAGAGAGCAGCTGTGTGTGTTAAATTGTCCCCAGGTGAAGTGGGTTCAGAGGTGATCTTTTTTTAAACTACTTAGCAATAACCACATATTGGGGTTTGAGTGCAATTTGAGACAGGTGGGAGGAGGACAAACTTTTGGCCAGACTGTTTCAAACAAAATAAAAAAACTAAAGAGAGCACTACCATCCCCTGCTACTGCATTTCTGTAGAAAGCAACTTATTTTTTTAGACTTTTTTTTTTTTTTAAGGAAAAGAAAAAGACCCTAGCAAGTAAAAAACCTTTTTAAAAATGATTTTTTTTCCTATTTTCTCCTCTCTACTTTTGGAGAATGAACTTATCATCCTGGCTTCTTACATTAAACCATAGCTGACCTTAATTTGCAATTAGTCTATTAAAGTAAAAAGAGATATTTTTGAAAATAGGATTGATGTTGAACCTCAGGGTAGGGGTTAGGAACAATTTATAAAAAGGTAGTTTAGAAAATATATTTTGGTGAACGAAAACCACAGATCACAGGATTCCTCCCAATACGTTATCTGTCTTTGGACTGGCTCCTTTCTCTGACCCAACCTGTTTCCCCATGGGGTTGGGAGTGGATCTGTGAACACAGTAGAGGGAACTTCTTTGCATTCTGCACAAAGCACAAGTCTGGACAGCCTACACTCTGGCCAGCACGATTTAAACTGGAGGACTGATCCTGGACCTTTCCCTTTTTCTTTAAAATTTTTTCCCCTGGGAGCAAAAAAGTTAATTATGCAATTGAATATATTCCTGGATGCATTCAAAGAGGAGGAAAAGTGTACTTAAGTGTCAAGTGGGGCTATTTTTCTGTATTTGGATTTCTCTTTTGAGGTATGTACCATAAATCATCCCGCAGAATCTAATTCCCACACCTGATCCAAGGCAGACATGGGCTGGGTGTGTGTGTTAGAGGGACTCACGTTTGCCATATGTTGTCTGCCCAATCAGGAAAGATGTCATCCCATCTTCCCCTTGGTAACAATGCCAGCCAAGACTGTCCTCTCATTGGAACTGCTCACAGTTTAGAAAATTTGCTCTCTCAACAAAGTTGAAAGTCATTTATTTTCTAAATTTCATTGGCTAATGATTTAATCATTTCCTATGGCTATTAATTCTTAGACCTTTATCTGAAAATAAGCTGGTGTTAAGGAAGCAATGAGGTCAAAGGAGATCAGTTACAAACAAGGCTATGTGTATATTTCTGGACAGGGGGGACTCCCTTAGGGCTCAAGGCTTGGGGAAAATGCTGAAATGACTCAAAGATTAAGATAAATACTGTTTTAATGCAGTATTTTTTTAAATTAATGCAAAGAATCTGTGATGGTCAAAAATATCAAGGGCTTAAAAAGACTGGATCCAGGAGTTCCTGTCGTGGCGCAGTGGTTAACGAATCCGACTAGGAACCATGAGGTTGCGGGTTCGGTCCCTGACCTTGCTCAGTGGGTTAACGATCCGGCGTTGCCCTGAGCTGTGGTGTAGGTTGCAGACACGGCTCGGATCCCGCATTGCTGTGGCTCTGGCGTAGGCCGGTGGCTACAGCTCCGATTCGACCCCTAGCCTGGGAACCTCCATATGCCGCGGGAACGGCCCAAAGAAATAGCAAAAAGACCAAAAAAAAAAAAAAGACTGGATCCAACAGAACTGGGATTATGGGAGGGGAGGAAAGCTGAATTGAACAAGAATGGAACTGAATCCTGCCTTTGTTTAGACTTTTGATACTTTGTTCACTGTGGATTAGTTTTGATTTTCAAAAACTACTGCACTGAAATAGTATCCTGGGGAGTTTTCTTGTAGCACAGTGGGTTAAGGGTCTGGCGTTGTCACTGCAGTGGCATGGGTTCGATCCCTGGCCGGTAGCTTGCACATGCCCTGGTGTGACCAAAAAGAAAAAAAAAGAAAAAAAGAAAAAAGAAATAGTATCTCGGTTGCTGGGTGCCCAAACCCAGCACCTTAAATTTTGTGTCCAAACTGAGTGCACCTTGCTCATCTTACCCTGTTTCTGGGGTTAGAACAACATTGGTGAGACCACCATCTGAAGAATTTCTGTCCCCTAACATGCACCTAAACAACAAATAGTTCAAACTCACACCTAGAATTTGCACAGCTCACCTTGCTTTCCCATGGGCATCATGTGTACCATAGGACTGTGGCCTGGACCAAGAGGAAGGGAAACAGACCCAGGTTCTGCCAGGGAATAAAACCAGGGAAATTTTGATTCTCCACTGGACTCCTATATTTGGATTTAATTTGTCATTAGATTCTAGTTAATATTTTGATTTTAAAAACTGAGGACAAACATGAACAAAAACGGAAACCTTGTATCATGTTTGCTTTTGTTTTGACTTACAAGTCAACAAATCCCAGTTACTTTTGACTTCTTTCAAATAAAAAAGTTCCCACTATGCTGCAGGGGTTAATGAAACCGGTATTGTCTCTGCAGAGTGCAGGTTTGATCCCTGGCCCAGAACAGTGGGTTAAGCATCTGGTGTTGCCACAGCTGTGGTGTAGGTTCCAGCTGTGGCTCAGATTTGATTTCTGACCTGGGAACTTCTTTATGCTGTGCGTGCAACCAAAAAAAAAGAAAAAAAATGTAAAAATTCTGGGGGGTGGCTAGAGGGTGAGTATGGTAAAACAGTGTTCTAGGTTCTACAGCTTTTTTTGATTAAGAAATACATTTTTTTTTGGAGTTCCTGTCATGGTGCAGCAGAAACAAATCCAACTAGGAACCATGAGGTTGCGGATTTGAGCCCTGGCCTTGCTCAGTGGGTTAAGGATCTGGCATTGCCGTGAGCTGTGGTGTAGGTTGCAGACATGGCTGGGATCTGGTGTTGCTGTGGCTGTGGTGTAGGCCAGCAGCAACAGCTCTGATTAGACCCCTAGCCTGGGAACCTCTGTATGCTGTGGATGTGGCCCAAAAAGCAAAAAAAAAAAAAAAAACTCTCTCTCTCTCTCTCTATATATATATATTTTTTTTTAATTTGGAAAGGTTAAAAATAAATAAAAAGTAAGCCTTCACATATATGGTCAAATGATCTTTCAGAAAGATGCAAACGTTACACAACAGGGGAAAAAACAATCTTCAACAAGTGGTGCTGGGAAACTGGATATTCGCATGTCAAGAAGCAAGTTGGCCCTTATTTACGCCACTTACCAAAATTAACTCAAAGCAAATTAAAAACCTAAATGTAATACTTGAAAGTATAAAACGCTTAGAAAAAAAACCTGAGAAAAAGCTTCATGACTTTAGATTTGGCAATGATTCTTAGAACACCAAAAAACTTAGGCAAAAAAGCAAAAACCAAAAAAAAACACCTAAAAACCTGCACAGCAGCAATCCAATTAAAAAATGGGCAAAGGACTTGAACAGACATTTTTCCAAAGACATACAGATGGATTAACATACACCAGAAGAGATAACTCAACATCACTAATATTAAGGAATGCAGATCAAAACCTCAGTTAGCTCTCTCGTCATACTTGTTAGAATGATCCCTATTTAAAAAACAGAAAAATTAACAAGTGTTGACAAGGATGTGGAGAAAACTGCAACCTATGTGCACTGTTATTAGGAACGGAAGATGGCACACCTATTATGGAAAACAGTATAGAAGTTCCTCAAAAAAATAAAAATTAAATTATCATACGATCCAGCAATCCCAGTTTTGGGTATTTATATCCAAAAGAATTAAAAACAGGATATTAAAGAACAATTTGCACACCTGTGTTCATTACAGTATTATTCACAACGACTAGAGGTAGAAATCCTACATGATCACTGATGGGTAAACAGATAAAGAAAATACAGTATGTATATACATGGAATAGTATTAAGCCATAACAAAAGAGAAAATCCTGTCATATACTACAATACAGATGACCCTTGAGGACATTACGCTAAATAAAATAAGCCAGTCACAAAAAGACAAACACTGCATGATTCTACTTCTATGAGGTATCTGTACTAATCAAATCCTTTGAAACAGAAAGTAAAATGGTAGTTGCCAGGGGCTGGGGTAAGGATGAATGCAAGAATTATTCAATGGATTTTAAAAATTATTTTCCATTCATAGTGTATATGTATTCACCAAAAAACATCTTAAGTAAAAGGATATATACTGCTAAAATATCCTTACATAGGCTGCCTCTTTGCTTGTATGCTGTTTGGGATTGTGATTTAGTTTTCTAAGAAATGAATTATGCTAATACAAAAAAATCCATGGTGGGGGGGAGGTTGACTCCTACTTCATATTACCAATCTGGTTGAATTATCTAAATGCAAAAGACAAAACAATAAACTTTCTATAAGAGAACAGAAGAATGTCTCCATAACCTTGAGCTAAGAAAAGATTTCTGAATAGTATGCATAAAGCATTAATAATAAAAGACCAACTCGTTAGACAACACAGAGAACTTTGTTCATCAAAAGACATCATTAGGAGAGTGAAAATACAACCACAGAGTAGGAAAGATAGCTTCATATGCAGAAGATGTAATAAACTCTATAAATCAATAATAATGAAATAAGATAGATGATCCAACAGAAAGAAAGATTAAGAAATAAACCTGAATAGACACTTAACAAAAACAGTATATCCAAATAACCAATAATCATATAAAGAGAGGCTCAACCTCAGCAGGAGCAACAGGGAAAGGCATTTTAATCCACAGGAAGATGACACTATATAGCCCGCCAAAGTTAGAGATTAACAATACTAACTGTTAGCAAGATGAGGAGCAATAGGAACTCTCAT